>NW_024735554.1:2998074-3128906 GCF_018991925.1 Homarus americanus
GTACATTAATACACACGGTACATTAATACACACAGGTACATTAATACACACAGGTACATTAATACACTACACACAGGTACATTAATACACGGGTATATTAAACACACGGTACGATAATACACAATGATATTATACACACGGTGCATTAATACACACAGGTACATTAATACACGTACAATACCAAGGTTTGTTAAACACACGGTACATTAATACACACAGGTTTATTACACACAGGTACATTAATACACACGGGCATTAATACACGGTACTTACCACAGGTATATTAATACACACAGGTTTATTAGGTACGTAATACACAGGTTTATTAATACACATCATTAATACACACGAATTAATACACACAGGTACGTTAATACGGTACATTAATACACACAGGTACGTTACACACAGGTACGTTACCCATTAATACAGGTTATAATACACGGTACATTAATACACACAGGTACATTAATACACACAGGTTTATTAATACACACAGGTACATTAATCGGTACGTTAATACACACAGGTACGTTAATACCACGGAATACACGGTAATACCAATAATACACAGGTACGTTAACACGGGTACATTAATACACACGGTACATTAATACGGCATTAACACACGGTAATACACAGGTACATTAATACACACAGGTACTTATAACGGAATAACGGTACTTAATACTCGTTAATACGTACGTTAATACACACAGGTACATTAATACACAGGTATATTAATACACACAGGTACATTAATACACACAGGTATATTAATACACACAGGTATATTAATACACACAGGTACATTAATACACACAGGTGTATTAATACACAAATGTTAATACACACAGGTACATTAATACACACAGGTACATTAATACACAGGTATATTAATACACACAGGTACATTAATACACACAGGTATAAATACACAGGTACATTAATACACACAGGTACATTAATACACACAGGTACATTAATACACACAGGTATATTAATACACACAGGTACATTAATATAATACACACAGGTACATTAATACACACAGGTACATTAATACCACCGGGTACATTATTACAGGTGATAATACTGGGTACATTATTACACTGAATTTGTTAATACACAGGTACGATAATGCCACTGGTACGTAATACTGGTGCGTGTGCACGCAGGTACGTTAATACACTATGGTGCATTAATACACGGGTACGTAATACACTGGTGCAGTAATACACACGAATTTTGATAATACACTGGTACATTAATACACAATTTGCATTAATACCACACAGGTGCATTAATACACACCAGTGCATTAATACACACAGAATTTTATTAATACACCTGGTACATTAATACACACGGGTGCATTAACGCACACGGGTACATTAATACACACCGGGTTTATTATTTTGGTACATTAATACACTGATTTTATTAATACGCAGTGCGATAGCCTGCACGGAAGTTTTTCGTTAATACACAGGTACATTATTACCTGGTGCATTAATACGCACGGGTTTGTTAATACACTGGTGCGATAATACGGGTTTGATAGCCTGGTACATTAATACTGGGTACGTGTTTTGGGTACCATCAACCACACAGGTACGTTAATACACACAATTGCATTAACCACGGGTACTAATACACTGGTGATTAATACGTTTGTTATTACACACCGGGTGCATTAATACAATTTACGTTAATACCCGCACGGGTGTATTTTGGTACATTAATACACTGGTGCGTTAATACTGGTACGTTAATACACTGGTGCGATATTTTGGGCCATTAATACACACAGGTGCATTAATACTGGTACGTTATTTTGCACAGGTTACATTAATACAGTGGCAGTGGCCACACAGGTACGTTAACTACACGGTACGTTAATGCCTGGTAACGATATTACACACAGGTATGTTAACCTGCAGGCATTAATACACGGGTATTTTACACGGGTACGTTAATACACGGGTACATTAATACACACAGGTGCGTTATTACGCACGGGTGCGATGTGCACGGTACATTAATACACGGTGCATTAGCCACAGGTATATTAATACGCACAGTACATTAATACACAGTACATTATTACGGTTTATTGTACGGGTTTATTAATGTACACGGTACATTATTACACACAGGTTTATTAATACCTGGTACATTAACCACAGGTACGGTAATACACAGGTGCGTTAATACACCTGGTACATTAATACACGGTGCATTAATACACAGGTTTACATTAATGCACACGGTACGTTAATACACACAGGTGCGTTAATACACAGGTACACATTAATACACTGAGTACATTAATACACCTGGTACGTTAATACACACAGGTTTATTAATACACACAGGTTTATTAATACACACAGGTACGATAATACACCCCCAATTAATACACACACAGGTACATTAATACACACAGGTACATTAATACACTGGTTTATTAATACACAGGTTTTATTAATACACGGGTACATTAATACACAGTTTATTAATACTGGTACACGATAATATGCCTTTGGGTACATTAATGCCTGGTACATTAAACACACACAGGTTTTGATGTACACACAGGTACGATAATACAGGTACGATATTACCGTTACACGATAATACCCACACAGGCCGTGTACCTGGTGCATTAATGCACGGTACGATAATGCAGGTTTATTATTTTCGGTGCGATATCCACAGTGCATTAATACACACAGGTACGTTGTACACTGGGTGCATTAATACACAGGTACATTCATTACTGGGTATGTTAATACACAGGTACATTAATACACGGGTGCATTAATACACACAGTTTATTAATACACACAGTGCGATTAATACACACGAATTTGCATTAATACCACACAGGTGCATTAATACGGTGCATTAGCTTTGGGTATGTTAACCACGGTGCAGTAATACCTGGTACGTTAACCTGCACAGGTTTGTTAATACACAGGCCCGCGATAATACACACAGGTATAATACACACAGGTACGTACAGGTACATTGTTAATACCTGGGTTTATTAATACACACAGGTACATTATTACACACGGGTGCGATAATACACGGGTATGTAAGCACGTTTATTAATACACTGGGTACGTTAATACACACAGGCGTTAATACCACGGGTACAATACCCGCACAGGTACGTTGGCTGCACAGTGCGTGTGGCACACGCAGGTATGTTAATACACAGGTACGTTAATACACGGAGTATGATAATACACGGTGCATTAATACACTGGTACATTAATACGGGTATATTAATACACAGGTGATATAATACGAATTGTGTGTACACGGTACGTTAATACACTGGTGCGTTCTTGACACACAGGTACGTTAATACACAGGTACGTTAATACACTGGTATATTATTTTGGTACATTAATACACACGGGCGTTATTTTACACAGTACGTTAATACACAGGTACATTAATACACACAGGTACGTTAATTTTGGTACGATAATACGCACGGGTTATATTAATACCTGGTGCATTAATACACACAGGTACATTAATACACATGGGTACGTTAATACACAGGTGCATTAATACACATAGTACGTTAATATACACACCAGGTTACATTAATACACACGGGTGTATTAAGCCACAGGTACGTTAATACACACACAGGTACGCTAATACGTTACATTAATACACAGGTACGTTAATACACACAGGTATATTAATACACACGGTATATTAAAACACACAGGTACATTATTACACACAGGTACATTCATACAGTGCGTGTACACACAGGTACATTAATACACGGGTATGTTAACCACACGGTATGATAATACACAATTTTGATATTCATACACACGGTGCATTAATACACACCAGGTACATTAATACACGGGTATCAATATGCGCAAGGTTTGATAAGCCACACTGGTACATTAATACACACAGGTTTATTAGCCACACAGGGTTCATTAATACACACGGGCATTAATACACGGTGCGTTAGCCACAGGTATATTAATACACACGGGTTTATTATTTTGGTACGATAATACACCTGGTTTATTATTACACAATTGCATTAATACACACGGGTTTGACTATTTTTGGTTTAATGTACACACAGGTACGATAATACGGTACATTATTACACAGAGGTACGTTAGCCACACCAGGTACGTTATGCCTGGTGCATTAATACAGGTTTGATAATACACGGTGCATTAATACACCACACCAGGTACATTAATACACACAAGGTTTATTAATACACACAGGTGCAATTATTTTGGTACGTTAATACACACACAGGTGCGTTAATACTGGTGTGTGCACGGGTACGTGTACACGGTACGTGGCCACACTGGGCCATTAATACGGGTACGTTAGCCCGCAGGTTTAATACACGGGTACGATAACCACGGGTACATTAATACACACCGGGTACATTAATACCTTTGGGTGCATTAACACACGGGTACATACACAGGTGCATTAATACACACGGGTACATTATTTTACTGGGTTTAATAATACGCTGGTACATTAATACACGAATTTTGCGTTAATACGGAAGCACGTTAATACGCACAGGTACATTAATACACAGGTGCATTAATACACGGGTACATTAATACACACGGTGCGTGGTACACCTGGTGCATTAATACACACAGGTACGATGACCTGGTACGTTAATACACGGGTACATTAATACACAGGTACATTAATACACTGGTACATTAATACACACAGGTACGTTAATGCACACGGTGCATTAATACACACCGGGTACATTATTTTGGTGCGTTATGCGGGTTTGATAATACACTGGTGCGATAATACACCGGGTTTGTTAATACACATGGGTGCGATATTACCTGGTGCATTAATACGCACCAGGTGCATTAATACACACGGTACATTATTACCCCACTGGTTTATTAATACGGGTACATTAATACACACAGGTTTATTAATACCACACACCAATTACCACGATAATACACCTGGGTGCATTAATACAGGTACATTAATACACTGGTGCGTTAATACACACGGTACGATGACCACCGTTGCATTAATACAGGTACGTTAATACTGAGTTTTATTATTACACGGGTACGTGTAATACCGTTACGTTAATACACACAGGTATCATTAATGCCACACGGGTACATTAATACACACAGGTGGGTGTACACACGGGTATACCCACGGTGCATTAATACACACGGGTACATTAATACAGGTGCGTTATTACCTGGTACATTAATACTGGTGCATTAATGCACACGGGTACGTTAATACGCACGGGTGCATTATTACACTGGTGCGTTAAGCACACACCGGGTATATTATTGCACAGGTGCATTAATGCCTGGTGCATTAATACACACAGGTACGTTAATACGGGGTGCATTTACACAATTGCGTTAATACACACGGTACATTAATACACGGGTGCGACCTAATACACAGGTACGGTAATACACACAGGTATATTAAGCCACACACGTTACATTAATACCTGGGTACATTAATACACTGGGTTTATTAATACGCACACCGGGTTTATTAATACACAGAATTACATTATTACGTTGATAATACACCGGGTACATTAATACACGGTGCGTTAATACACAGGTACGTTAATGCACACAGGTACATTAATACGCAGGTTTGTGAAATACACTGGTACGTTAATACACACAGGTACGTTAATACACAGGCATTAATACCTGGTACATTAATACCTGGTACGTTAATACACAGGTTTGATATTACTGGGTTTAATAATACCACACAGGTGCATTAATACACAGACAATACACGGTACATTAATACACACAATTAATACACGGGTTTATTAATACTGGGTTTATTAATACACTGAATTACCATTAATACACAGGTATGTTAATACATTTGTTCATACACACGGTTTAATCCATACTGGTACATTAATACACGGGTATGTAATACGGGTTTATTAATACACAGTACGATAATACACAGGTATGGCGCAATACGGGTTTATTATTACACAGGTTGCGATATTACACACACAGGTACAGTGTACACACGGGTTTATTAATACGCACGGGTTTATTATTTTAATTACATTAATACACACCGGGCATATTAGCCGCACACAGGTTTGTTAATACGCATTGCGTTATGCCTGCAGGGTTTATTAATACCCACGGGTACATTAATACAGGTACATTAATACACACAGTGCGTTAATACACACCAGGTACGATAATACACACGGGTGCATTAATACACGGGTTTGATAATACACTGGTGCGTTAATACACGAATTCCCGTTAATACACACGGTACGTTAATACACACAGGTACATTAATACACACAGGTACGTTAATATGCACCTGGGTTTATTAATACTGAGGTTTTCATTAATACCTGAGTACGTTAATACCTGGTGCGTTAATACACCTGATGCGGTGTACTGGTACGTTAATACACGGGTGCGTTAATACGGCATTAATACGGGTACGTGTACACGGTGCGTTAATACCCACACGGTACATTAATACCTGGTACGGTTAATACACAGGTGCGTGCTTTGGTACGTGTACACAGGTACGTTAATACACACAGGTACCATTAATACACACAGGTGCGTTCATACCTGGCGATGCCAACACAGGTACATTAATACACACAGGTACATTAATACACGGGTATTAATACGCCATTATCTTTACTGGGTTTATTAATACACACAGGTGATAATACTGGGTTTATTAATACACACGGGTACATTAATACACATAGGTATGGTAATACACTGGGTTTAATCTGCACAGTGCGATAATACACACAGGTGCATTAATACAAATTATTATTTTTGGGTACCGTATTAATACAAATTTACATTAATACACGGTGCGACCATACACACAGGTACATACGGGTATGTATACACAATTGCTCTTCAATACACGGTACATTAATACCAGGTGCATTAATACACACGGTACATTATTACACACAGGCATTATTTTTGGGTATATTAATACACTGGTATAATGTACACAGGTACATTAATACACGGGTACGTGCTACCTGGTACATTAATACACGGTACATTAATACAGGTATAATGTACACACACAGTACAGTATTACCTGGTATATTAATACACAAATTACATCATCTGGTACATTAAACTACACATAGGTATATTAATACACAGGTATATTAATACACACAGGTACGTGTACACACAGGTACATTAATACATAGGTGCATTAATACACACAGGTATATTAATACGCACAGGTACATTAATACACACAAGGTATGTACACATTAGCTACTGGTACATTAATACGATACAGGTAGCAGTAATACACACGGTATGTGTACACACGGGTATGTTCATGCACGCAAGGTTTATTAATACACTGGTATATTAATACACGGGTACATTAATACACAGGTACGTAATACGCGAACATATTAATACACACAGGTATATTCTTACAGGTACATTAAGCCACACACAGTGCAACCATACCTGGTACATTAATACACTGGGTACATTAATACGGGTGCGTTAATACACACGGTTATGTTATTACTGGGTATATATTAATACTACTGGTACGATAGCTTTACAGGTACATTCGCTTCACTGGTGCAATATTACGGTACATTAAACCACATAGTGCGATACAGGTTATAAACCAATACACAGGTATTCTTCTGATTGTCTTCGCCGGTACATCATACCACAGGTACATTAGCCCCACGGTATATTAATACACACAGGTATAATGTACACAGGTACGTTAATACACACGGTACGATATTACAGAATTTTGGTATTACACGGTATATATACACAGGTGCAATAATACTGGGTATGTTAATACACAGGTACATTAATACACCTATGGGTACATTAATACAGGTATTATTACACGCAGGTGCATTATACGCAGGTTGATAATACCACGGTACGTAATACGGTATATTCAATACACGGTACATTAATACACACGGTGCATTAATACACATAGGTGCATTAATGCAATTATGTTCATCACACAGGGTGCATTAATACCGTTATATTATTACACACAGGTATTAATACATGGGTACATTAATACACACAGGTACGATATTACCTGGTACATTAATACTACACAGGTATATTATTACACACAGGTATTAATACTGAATTGCATTAATACACATGGGTATATTAATACACACAGGTATATTAATACACGGGTACGTTAATACACACTGGTGCATTAATACTGCTGGGTATATTAATACACACGGTACATTAATACACACAGGTGCGTTATTACGCATAGTGCATTAATACACAGGTACGGTAATACGCATGGGTATGTTAATACACGGGTATATTAATACACACGGTATGTTAATACGGTACGTATTACACCGAATTTTGTTAATACAGGTAAATTAATACACACAGGTGCATTAATACCAGATATATTATTTTAGTGCATTAGCCTGGTTTAATACACACAGTGCGGTAATACCCACACAGGTGCTGCTGTACACACACAGGTACGTGCATACACGGGTTTATGTACTGCATTCATTAATACACACAGGTACATTAATACGCACGAAATTGCATTAATACACACAGGTATATTAGTACACACAGGTACATTAGCGCACGGGTACATTAATACACGCAGGTATATTAGCCACACGGGTTTATTAATACACACGGTACGTTAATACACACGGGTTTATTAATACACGGGTATGTGTACAGGTACGTTAATACACTGGTTTATTAATACACACAGTTTATTAATACGGTACATTAATACACACAGGTATATTAATACACAGGTTTATTAATACAGGTACATTATGCAGGTATATAATACCTGGGTTTATTAATACACGGGTTTTATTAATACACGCAATTACATTAATACACACAGGTATATTAATACACGTGCATTAATACCACACAGGTTTATTAGCCACACATGTGTCATGCACGGTATATTAATACACACAGGGTACAGCCACACCAGCCATTAATACACACAGGTACCATTAATACGATTTATTAATACAGGTAGAATGTACCTTTGGGTATATTATTACACAGGTACATTAATACACACAGGCATTAATACACACAGGTATATTAATACACACAGGTACATTAATACCTGGTACGATATTTTGGTTTATTATTACACACATGTATATTATTACCTGGTATATTAATACAGGTATTAATACTGGGCGATATGCCACGGTACGTTAATACACTGGTACATTAATACACGGTACATTAGCCACACACAGTACATTAATACACAGGTTTATTAGCACGTTATATATTAATACAGGCATATTAATACACACAGGTACATTAATACACGGTACATTAATACAGGTATATTAATGCAGTGCATTAATACACTGGTTTTATTAATACACACAGTGATAATACACAAAGTACATTATACGCGGGTTTATTAATACACACAGGTATATTATACACACAGGTTTATTAATACACACAGGTACATTAATACCTGGTATTAACACACAGGTACAGTAATACACACCAGGTTTGTAATACACACAGGTACATTATTACTACATTATTACACGGGTACATTAATACACACGGGTACGGTATTACATTAATACACACGGGTTTATTAATACGCAGGTATATTAATACTGGTACATTAATACACAGGCGTATACCTGGTTATTAATACACAGGTACATTAATACACAGGTACGTTAATATACTGGTACGTTAATACACACAGGTACATTATCTTTGGGTATGTTAATACACACAGGTATATACGTGCAGTAATACCTGGTTTATTAATACACACAGGTTTATTAATACACAGTACATTAATACACACAAGGGTTTAATACCTGGGTTTTGATAATACACACAGGTACATTAATACACACAGGTACATTAATACACACCAAGGTACGTTAATGCCACTGGTACATTAATACACACAGGTACATTAATACACGGGTTTGTGTACACAGGTATATTAATACACACAGGTACACATTAATACACGGTGCATTAATACACTGAGTTTATTAATACACACGAGCACATTAATACACAGGTACATTAATACACACCAGGTACGTTAATACACACAGTACATTAATACGCAGGTGTATTAATACACACAGGTATGTGTACACAGGTATTAATACCAGGTTATTAATACACACAGGTTCTCAGCCACAGGTACGTTAATATACGGTACATTAATACCCACTACAGTTTATTAATACCACGGGATTTGATATTACACCAGGTACGTTAATACACGGGTTTATTAATACTGGTACATTCAATACTGGGTACATTAATACACAAGTACGTTAATACCTGAATTTACATTAATACACACAGGTACATTAATACACACTGGTTTATTAATACACACAGGTGATAATACTGGGTTTATTAAGCCACGGGTACGATAATACACAGATTTAATATACTGAACATTAATACCTGGTGCGATATTTTACAGGTACATTAATACACTGGTTTGATAATACACACAGGTACGATAATACACACAGGTACGATGTGCACAGGTTTATTATTACACAGGTACATTATTTTACACAGGTTTGTGTACACAGGTACGATAATACACGGTTTATAATACACTGGGTGCGTTAATACACGGGTTTATTAATACACGGTATATTAATACACACAGGTATATTAATACACACAGGTATATTAATACACAGGTACGTTAATACACACAGGTACATTAATACACAGGTACGTTAATACACTGGGTTTGTTAATACACAGGTTTGATATTGCGGTACGTTAATACACGGGTTTATTAATACACCTGGTACGTGTACACAGGTTTGATAATACACACTGGTGCATTAATACACTGGGGTTATTAATACCTGGGTGTATTTTAGACATATTAATACACAGGTATATTAATACACGGGTACGTTAATACCTGGTACATTAATTTTGGGTACATTAATACACACAGGTATATTAATACACACAGGTACATTAATACACACAGGTACATTAATACACACAGGTAAATTAATACATAGAAAGTCTAACTATTATTTTTATGTTAAGTGTCAGTAAAATATCATTAGGTATATGTCCCGGAAATCGAACCAGCGACTCGAAACTGACGTAATCGAGTGCCGTATCCCCTTCGCCACGGCACCCCGCCATATATAACTATAATATACAACTAATTCGCTTTTACTATAATATATAACTAAAATCCTTTATATTATAAGAAAAATACATGAATGATTAAACTAACGCAGACAACTGGTTTACTTTTTTATATAACTTGATTCTATGTTTATTACGTGTGTGTGTGTGTGTGTGTGTGTGTGGATGCGTGTGTGTGTGTGTGTGTGTGTGTGGGACGACAGCCTTATGTTAGGATATAAGAAGAAACACTGAATGGTTGTGTGTTTTGAACAAGATAAGAGACAGCCCTGGAGTGCACGCCTGGGGGTGAGGGAGGGTATGCAGGAAGGTGAGGGGAGGGAGTGAGGTAAGGAAGGAAGGAAGGAAGGAAGTGGGGAAGGTGAAGAAGAGGAAGACTGGAATATATATCCGTGGGAGGAGGAAAACTTGATGATAAAGAAGAGGAAAACAACGAAGGAAGAAGACATTATAACTCAGAGAAAGAGATTAAGAGAAAACAATTGAAAATATCATAAATTCGTAATCATTGAGACTGAGGCTAAAATGGCGACTGAACTGCACTGAGACTCGACTGTGGTTTCAGTCATAACGTAGAGAGAGAGAGAGAGAGAGAGAGATTGGGATTAGGGAAGTTTGAACGATAAAAAACGAATGAAAGAGAGATAGGAGGGTGAAAGAGAAAGAGAGAGAGAGAGAGAGAGAGAGAGAGAGAGAGAGAGAGGAGAGATTGACTAGAAGTTTGGAACGATAAAAAACGAATGAAAGAGATAGAGGCAAAGAGAAAGAGAGAGAGAGAGAGAGAAAGAGAGAGAGAGAGAGAGAGAGAGAGAGAGAGAGAGTATACCCTGACGGTATTTGTGAAGAAATGTGGAACGATAAAAATGGAGAAGAAAAGGAAGTGACGGTGTAATGTGACGGGGAAGTGACGGTGTAATGTGACGGAGAAGTGACGGTGTAATGTGACGGAGAAGTGACGGTGTAATGTGACGGAGAAGTTATAATGTGACGGAATTATGTGATGGGGAAGTGACGGAATAATGTGACGGGGAGGTGACGGAATTATGTGACGGAATAATGACGAGAAGTGACGGTAATGTGACGGAATTATGTGATGGGAAGGACGGTAATGTGACGGGATGACGGAATTATGATAAGACGGAATAATGACGGGAAGTGACGGTAATGACGAAGTGACGGTAATGTGATGGGGAAGGACGGTAATGTGACGGAATTATGTGATGGGAAGTGACGGAATAATGACGGGAGGTGACGGAATTATGACGGAATAATGTGACGAGGAAGTGACGGTGTAATGTGACGGGAAGTGACGGTAATGTGACGGAATTGGATGGGAAGTGACGGAATTATGTGACGGGAAGTGACGAATTATGTGATGGGGAAGTGACGGAATAATGTGACGGGAAGTGACGGAATTATGTGATGGGGAAGTGACGGAATAATGTGACGGGAGGTGACGGAAATTATGTGACGTTGTAATGTGACGGGAAGGTGACGGTGTAATGTGAAGGAAGTGACGGAATAATGTGACGGGGAGACGGAATTATGTGACGGGAAGTGACGGAATAATGTGACGGGCAATGTGACGTTTTTGACGGGGAAATGACAGGGTGCGAACTTGTGACCACACACACACACACACACACACAACAGACACTCACTCTGACAGGCGAACACGACCAGTTTACGACCACACGACCAGATAACAACCATACGACTACCTGGGACCACGACCACCTGGGACCATACGACCATCTGGGACCATACGACCACCTGGGACCATCCGACCATCTGGAACTATACGACCACCTGGGACCATACGACCATCTGGGACCATACGACCATCTGGGGACCATACGACCAATCTGGGACTATACGACCATCTGGGACCATACGACCACCTGGGACCACACGACCACCTGGGACCACACGACCATCTGGGACCACGACCACCTGGGACCATACGACCATCTGGGGACCATACGACCATCTGGGACCACACCACCTGGGACCACACCACACTTGGGACCACATGACCTTCTGGGACCATACAACCATTTGGGACCATACGACCATCTGGGACCATACGACCATCTGGGGACCACACCACCTGGGACCACACCACCACCTGGGACCATTGGACATCTGGGACCATACGACCATCTGGACCACACCACCTGGGACCACACCACCACCTGGGACCATACGACCATCTGGGACCATACGACCACCTGGGACCATACGACCACCTGGGACCATACGACCATCTGGGACCACACCACCACCTGGACCACACCACCTGGGACCACACCACCACCTGGGACCATACGACCATCTGGGACCACACGACCATCTGGGACCACCCACCTGGGACCACACCACCACCTGGGACCATACGACCATCTGGGACCATACGACCATCTGGACCACACCACCTGGGACCACACCACCACCTGGGACCATACGACCATCTGGGACCATAACTACCATACGATTGGGACCAATGACCATCTGGGACCATACGACCATCTGGGACCACACCACCTGGGACCACACCACCACCTGGGACCATACGACCATCTGGGACCATACGACCATCTGGGACCATATGACCATCTGGGACCATACGACCCTGGGACCACACCACCTGGACCACACCACCACCTGGGACCATACGACCATCTGGGACCACACGAACCACCTGGGACCATACGACCATCTGGGACCACACGACTACCTGGCACCACACTACCAGTTTACGACCACACCACCACCTGGGACCACACCACCACCTGGGACCACACCACCACCTGGGACCATGACCATCTGGGACCATACGACCATCTGGGACCATACGACAACCTGGGACCATACGACCACCTGGGACCATACAACCACCTGGGACCATACGACCACCTGGGACCATACGACCATCTAGACCATACGACCATCTGGGACCATACGACCACCTGGGACCATACACCATCTGGAACCATACGACCATCTGGGACCATACGACCACCTGGGACCACATACGACCATCTGGGGACCATACGACCACCTGAGACCATACGCCCATCTGGACCATACGACCATCTGGGACCATACCACCATGGGACCATACGACCATCTGGGACCATACGACCATCTGGGACCATACGACCACCTGGGACCATACGACCATCTGGGACCATACGACCACCTGAGACCATACGCCCATCTGGGACCATACGACCATCTGGGACCATACCACCACCTGGACCATACGACCATCTGGGACCATACCACCACCTGGGACCACATGACCACCTAGGACCACACGACCATTTGGGACCATACGACCATCTGGGACCACACGACTACCTGGCACCACACTACCAGTTTACACCACACCACCACCTGGGACCACACCACCACCTGGGACCACACCACCACCTGGTCCACTTGACCACCTGGGACCAACACCATTTGGGACCAACACCACCATCTGGGACCACGACCACCTGGGACCACACCACCACCTGGGACCACAGACCACCTGACCAAGACCATTTGGGACCATACGACCATCTGGGACCATACGACCATCTGGGACCACACGACCACCTGGGACCACACCACCACCTGGGACCACACCACCACCTGGGACCATACGACCATCTGGGACCATACGACCATCTGGGACCCCTACGACCACATAGGACCATACGACCACCTGGGACCCATGACCATCTGGGACCATACGACCACATAGGACCATACGACCATCTGGGACCATATGACCATCTGGGACCATACGACCATCTGGGACCACACCACCACCTGGGACCACATGACCACCTAGGACCATACGACCATTTGGGACCATACAACCATCTGGGACCATACGACCATCTGGGACCATACGACCATCTGGGACCATACGACCACCTGGGACCACACGACCACCTGGGACCATACGACCACCTGGGACCACACGACCACCTGGGACCATACGACCATCTGGGACCATACGACCATCTGGGACCATACGACCACATAGGACCATACGACCATCTGGGACCACACCACCACCTGGGACCACATGACCACCTGGGACGACACCACCACCTGGGACCACACGACCATCTGGGACCATACGACCATTTGGGACCATACGACCATCTGGGACCATACGACCATCTGGGACCACACGACCACCTGGGACCACACCACCACCTGGGGCCACACGACCAACTGGGACCACACCACCAACTGGGACCACACCACCAGAACACAATGGAGCGTCAATAGAGGCTCTTGATCACAATGGAGCGTCAATAGAGGCTCTTTGATCACAATGGAGCGTCAATAGAGGCTCTTTGATCACAATAGAGAGTCAATAGAGGCTTTTGATTACAATAGAGAGTCAATAGAGACCTTGATCACAGTAGAGTCAATAGAGGCTCTTGATTACAATAGAGCGTCAATAGAGGCTCTTTGATCCAATAGACGTCAATAGAGGCTCTTGATCACAGAGCGTCAATAGAGGCTCTGATCACAATAAGAGTCAAAGAGGCTCTGATCACAATAGAGCATCAATAGAGGCTTTACAGTAGAGCGTCAATAGAGGCTCTTTGATCACAATAGAGCGTCAATAGAGGCTCTTTGATCACAATAGAGCGTCAATAGAGGCTCTTTGATCACAATAGAGCGTCAATAGAGGCTCTTTGATCACAATAGAGCGTCAATAGAGGCTCTTTGATCACAATAGAGCGTCAATAGAGGCTCTTTGATCACAATAGAGAGTCAATAGAGGCTCTTTGATCACAATAGAGGTCAATAGAGGCTCTTGATCACAATAGAGAGTAAATAGAGGCTCTGATCACAGAGAGCTCAATAGAGGCCTGATCACAACAGAGAGTTAATAGAGGTTTTGATCACAATGAGCCAATAGAGGCTTTGATCACAATGGAGCGTCAATAGAGCCTTGATCACTGAGCGTCAATAGACTTTGATCACAATAGAGCATCAAAGAGGTTATTTGATCACAATAGAGCGTCAATAGAGGCTCTTGATCACAAAGAGCGTCAATAGAGGCCTTGATCACAATAGAGAGTCAATAGAGGTTCTTGATCACACTAGGCGTCAATAGAGGCTCTTTGATCACAATAGAGAGTCAATAGAGGCTCTTGATCACACTAGGCGTCAATAGAGGCTCTTTGATCACAATATAGAGTCAATAGAGGCTCTTTGATCACAATAGAGCGTCAATAGAGGCTCTTGATCACAATAGACGTCAATAGATGCTCTTGATCCAATAGAGCGTCAATAGAGGCTCTTGATCACAATAGAGGCAATAGAGGCTCTTGATCAATAGCGTCAATAGAGGTTTGATCAAAGAGAGTCAATAGAGGCTCTTGATCCAATAGAGCGTCAAAAGGCCTGATCACAAAGACGTCAATAGAGGCTCTTGATCCAATAGAGCGTCAATAGAGGCTCTTTGATCACAATAGAGAGTCAATAGAGGCTCTTTGATCACAATAGAGAGTCAATAGACGTTTGAAAAGAGCGTCAATAGAGGCTCTTTGATCACAACGGAGTGCTATCATCAGGCAGTCACTCGCCACTCAGCTGTGAGACTGATGAAAAAAATGTTGATTGAAATATTAACTTTTGATTGCGTGTGTGTGTGTGTGTGTGAATGTATACCTTTCACATACACTACATAGCACACACACACACACACACACACACACACACACACACACACACACGAGCGCTTGGTCCATATCGATAACCAATAAGTAATCTGACTTACAAATTGCCACATAAAGCTGTTATTGACGCAAACTGTCCCACCTTACCAACAACCTCTGCTAACAACCCTTGCTAACGACTCTCTATAACAATCCCTGCTAACAACCTCACTTATAAACCTTCAATAACAACACTTTATCACTACCCCGCTAACAACCCTCGCTAACAACCTCCCTCTCATAACTCCACACTACTACTACTTTGCTGTCACTCGGAATTGAGTATGACGATCATCCAGCTAAGATCCAATGGTATGAGTCATTAAGGATGTCACGGTCGTTGGTGAGCTCTGAGGTGACTAAAGAGGCCGATACGGGACCGGCAGAGTCGTTCTCAGATGTTGCACATGTGGAGGGCTCCATCTAGTGCGGGAGGGGCGGCGGCAGCCTTCTTTCTGCGTTGGCGCTTGTCTGCCTCGGTTTCCAGTCGGGCTAACTCTAAAGTATTGACACCTTCTCGTGTGGTGCTCCTCCAAACGTTACGGCGTGGAGTAATCGTCTCCCATGTGAGGGGGTCAGAGTTACGATGTGGAGTAATCGACTCCCAGGTGAGGGGGTCGATTTGGCACTTTTTCAGGTTTGTCTTAAGATTATCCTTATACCTTTTCAGTTGCCCACCGGCGTTACGTTTACTATTCGTTAGGTGACTGTAAAGTAGCTGCTTTGGAAGTCTACTGTCGTCCATGCTGGTAACATGGCCAGTCCAACGTAGTTGTTCGTGGATAATGGTAGCCTCGATGCTCCTACAGTTGGTGTCAGTGAGAATACTGGCATTTGTTCTCTTGTCCTCCCAGCCAACTCGGAGGATGGCACGTAGACTACGTTGGTGAAAGTTCTCAAGTGCCTTGAGGTGCCTCCTGTATGTGATCCATGTCTCACTGCCATATCGCAGGGTGGGGAGGACCACTGCTCGATATACGTGCAGCTTTGTAGATAATTTTAGCTCCCTACAGCTGAAGACACTGTTTCGGTGTCTGCCAAAGTATTCAGATGCACATCTGATCCGATGTTGAATCTCTTCATCGATGTCGGCGGTGGTGGACAGGTGGGAGCCGAGATACCGAAAGTGGGTAACATTAGAGAGGGTAGTACCGTTAAGCTGGATGGTGGAGGTGTGGCTGAACCGGGGGCAGGTTGAAAGAGAATCTGAGTCTTACGCACATTCACCTCAAGGCCGAAGTGTGCGTACGCATCTGCGTAGGTGTTCAGGATCTCCTGTAAGTCGCGTTCAGTGTGAGCAACAAGGGTGAGGTCGCCTGCATACTGAAGTTCAATAATGGAAGCTGCCGGCACCTTTGTTCCTGCCTGGAGTCGTCTTATGTTGAAAAGACCCTTCACCCGGTACTCGATGTTCACCCCACCAGCTAAATTGGCACTGGCACGAGTAAGGAAGGCAGTCAAGAAAATGGAAAAGAGTTAGTTCCAGTACACACCCTTGTTTAACCCCTGTTTGGATGGGGAAGAACTCAGACTGGGTGCCATTGTGCCGGACACTGCCGTTCATCCCGTCGTGGAGTTGCCTCACAATGGCGCCAAAAGTTTGGTGGACACCCAAACGGCTGAGGGTCCACCAGAGGGTTTCCCTGTTGACTAAGTCGAAGTCCTTGGTTAGGTCGATGAAAGCCATGTACAGGTCACGATGCTGTTCTCTGCACTTTTCCTGTATCTGGTGGGCAGCAAAAATCATGTCAGCGGTGCCACGTGATGGTCTAAAGCCACAACCCTCATTATTAAACATCACTAACAACCCTCATTAAACATCACTAACAACCCTCATTAAACATCACTAACAACCCCTCATTAAACATTTGGATCCCGAGGCGTGATGTCATGCAAGGTTTGTGGTGAATCATGATCAAGGGACTGTACGTGTGTGTGTGTGTGTGTGTGTGTGTGTGTGTGTGTGTGTGTGTAGGACCGTAAATAAATAACTCCTGTTGACGCTACACTTAGAAACCCTGTAGGCATCACTGAGAGAGAGAGAGAGAGAGAGAGAGAGAGAGAGAGAGAGAGAGAGAGAGAGAGAGAGAGAGAGTATGTGTGTGTGTGTACCAAGTAAACACAACATGTCCTGTAAAAAACAATTAAAAAACAACCACAACAACAAATACAACCACAATAATAATAAAATAACATTAGTTTTTTTTTGCTGGAACAGAAAATAAGACCGGGATATAAACACAGTAAAAACAGGAATATCACCTGGGTAAAGGCAGGCAAACTGGAATCATACCTGGAATAAAGACACGATAAATTTGGAATTTTCCTGGAATATAAAGCGATAAAACGGGAATCATTGCTGAATGCACAAACGGAATGGGAATGTTAGCTGGAATACAAATGTTGAGGCAGTACTGGGTCTATTGTTTGTGTTGTGTGTGTGTGTGTGTGTGTGTGTGTGTGTGTGTGTGTGTGTGTGTGTGTGTGTGTGTGTGTGTGTGTGTGTGTGTGTGTGTGTGTGTATAAAGGTAATTATCATGATTAATTAAGGCATATTTAATTTGTGTCATTAATTAATTAGATGATCGTTGGTAGATTGATTGCCTGTTTCATTAATATTATAAATATTTAATTTTCTTTATTGGCTAAGTGTCTGTGGAATTTGTAATGATCAATAGCTCAAATACTGGCCATAATAACCCATCTATTCTGTCAGAGGACACATGCAAGGACTAAGTGCAAGGAAAATGTGGCAGCAATGAAGAGAAGATTGACAATGTGGCAGAAAGGGGCCTTTGATGACCTCCTACGTGAG
Source organism: Homarus americanus (assembly GCF_018991925.1). Classification (NCBI taxonomy): domain Eukaryota; kingdom Metazoa; phylum Arthropoda; class Malacostraca; order Decapoda; family Nephropidae; genus Homarus; species Homarus americanus. The sequence goes on from NW_024735554.1 coordinate 3,017,925, forward strand.
GCAAGAACACTGCAGGAAAGACTAAAATTCACAGTAGACGGAAAGCAAAACATTGAGTTTGTTTCCAGAAAGTTTGGTAACAAGATGCGGGTGGGATGTCCGGCGGTAAGGTCTCTCACAGAGGAATCTTCCGGTGGTGTTCTGCCAATAAACAGAGAGACATTACAACAGCTGAAGGAACAACATCCACCTGCAAGTGAAGAGGAAGGCATTAGGGTCCAGGGTGACTATATCCCACCAAACGCTGTCCTGTTCGAGAAAATAACAGGAGGAATGGTGTGGGAAAAAGCACTGAAGACACAGGGAGGTGCAGGCCCTTCAAGCCTGGATGCAGACAGTTGGAGAGTCATCCTCAGCACTAACAAGTTTGGTGCCGCAGCAAGTGATCTCTGCAATGCTACCGCCTCCCTTGCAAGAAAGCTAGCAACTTCGTGCTGGCATCACCTCCATGCTTTGACGGCCTGCCGCCTCCTCCCCCTGGATAAAAATCCAGGATGTAGGCTCTGGGTGGGAAGCTGCTATTCACACCATGAGAAAGATATTTGAGCAGCATGGTTGTGAGGCAGTGCTCCTGGTTGACGCTTCCAACACATTCAACATACTCAACCGCAGGGCCACACTGCACAACATTAAGATCTTGTGTCCAAGCCTTGCAATGTATGTTGAAAACACCTATAGGAACCCATCAAACCTCTATATAACAAGCTTCAAGGCCCTAAGAGGAGATACCATCATACAGTCAACTGAGGGAACAACGCAGGGGGACCCTGCCGCCATGACAATGTACGCACTAGGCCTATCCGTGCTCCAACATTCAATAAAATTTGAAACAACCGCGGCTAAGCAAGTGGCTTATGCTGACGACCTTACAGGAGCAGGAAAGGTGGAGGACATCGTGTGGGACCTGGTAACATCACGAGGTCCACAAATAGGGCACCACCCAAATGCCAGAAAGTCCTTCCTCATTGTGAAGCCAGAACACTACGAACAGGCAATGCAGGTGTTCGGCGGAAATGAGGTCAAAATAACAAAGGATGGCCAAAGACATCTAGGTGCGGTAATCAGCACGAATGATTTCAAGATCCGAGTACGTAACGGGAAAGGTAAATGAGGGAGTGAAGGAAATCCAAGCTCTGTCTGATATTGCTAAAACAGAGCCGCATGCGGCTTTTGCGGCATTCACCCATGGAGTCAATTATCGCTGGAATTACCTGATATCGGACCCCTCCTCCACCCTCTGGAAGAAGCCACCAGTGTCATTTTTATTCCAAAATTAGTGAAACACTTTCACTTAACCCCAGCAGAAAGGTCACTTCTTGCATTACCACCGAGACTGGGAAGAATGGGAATTGCCAATCCAGAGATGCTTGCTGCCACTGAACATCAGAACTCAGTCACTGAGTCACATAATAGCTCAGAACGCAACAGGGGAGGTGGATACCGGCAAATTAAACAAGATTCGACGGTCCTTTACAGCACACCCAAATTAATAAACTGCAACAACTGATGCTGCAAGTGCCAGAGAACTTGGAAAAAAAAGTATCGATAGCGCAGGAGGTGGGCGCCTCGAACTGGCTAACAACGTTATCGATAAGGGCAAAAGGTTTCAGCCTAAATAAACAAGAATTCACAGATGCCATTGCTCGAAGGTACGTTTGGCCAGTAGAAGGTTTGCCCTCCCAATGCGTGTGTGGCTCATCCTACGACATTGACCACGCCATTATGTGTATGAAAGGGGGCTTCGTGTGCATGAGACATGACGAAGTAAGGGATCTCACTGAAAATTTACTGAAGAAAATCTGCCTCGAAGTCACGGTGGAACCGACCCTCCTTCCATTGGACGGTGAGAACCTCCGTCATAGGACTTACAACACATCAAACGAAGCCCGTGTTGACGTCAGCGCTCGAGAATTCTAGACGCTGGAACAGCGAGCCGTCTTTGATGTCAGGATATTCGACCCTGGCCGCACATCACCATAACTTGCCTCTTGAGGCTGCACACAGGAGGAAGGAGAACGACAATATTAGGGCGTATGGCGAGGGAATTCAGAATGTGGATCAGGCCAGCTTTACTCCTGCGGTGTTCACAACCTCTGGCGGGATGGGACCAAGTGCAAAACGCTTCTACGCAAGACTGGCGGAGGTGTTGTCTGAGCAGAAGCACCAGCCCAGAAGTCACGTTGCAGCCTGGTTGGGATGTCTGCATTGCTTTGCCTCAGGGGAACGAGATCGTCGGCTCCAAAACCGACAACGGTCGCAGATATCATTGACTATGAGGTTCAGTCACTGAATGCCGCATAAATTTGCGGCTTAACTACCAAGCTAGGATAGCTACTTTTGTATTAGGATATTTAATTTTAAGGCAATAAAATGGCGTAAGGCTGGAGGCCACGTTAAAAGAGTAGTAGTAGTAGAAATAATAATATTAATAATAATAATAATGATAATAATAATGATAATTATAATAATAAACCATTAAGCTAGATTAGTTAACCAAAAAATAAGAGCAACTAATTTTCTCACCTCAAACCCAATGCACTCACAAAAAAACCAATGCACTCATAAACAAACCCAACTCACTCCTAAACAAACCCAACGCACTCATAAAAAACTTTATTCTTATTGTGCGTATTTAAGATAGCTTCGGTAACCATTCTCAGCTGGGTCGACTTCTGCCTCGACCTGGATCCAGGGGCCCCTTAGAACGAAAGGTCGACCCATTTATCCCTTAAACAACATCTCTATTAACCCCTTAAAAGCGCCATTAAATTCAGAGGTTAATGGCGCTATCTAGACGTCTTTCTCTACGTCACGCCTCTTAATTTGCATAGACGATTAATACTAAGGTCTTCTACCTGAGTGAGTGAGGGATACCTTTCACCTGAGTGAGTGAGGGATTACCTTCTACCTGAGTGAGGAGGGATTACCTGTCCACCTGAGGTGAGGATTACCTTCTACCTGAATGTGAGTGAGGACCTACCTGAGTGAGGGAGGATTACCTCACCTGAGTGTGAGGATTACCTGTCTACCTGAATGAGTGAGGATTACCTGTCTACCTGAGTGTGAGGGATTACCGTCTACCTGAGTGTGAAGGAGGGATTACCTCACCTGAGGTGAGGGAGGGATTACCTGTCTACCTGAGGAGTGAGGGATTACCTGTCTACCTGAGTGTGAGGGATTACCTGTCTACCTGAGTGTGGAGGAGGGATTACCTGTCACCTGAGTGTGAGGGATTACCTGTCTACCTGAATGAGTGAGAGGGATTACCCTCACCTGGGAGGAGGGATTACCTGTCTACCTGAGTGTGAGATACCTGTCTACCTGAATGTGAGTGAGGGATTACCTGTCTACCTGAGTGTGAGAGGATTACCTGTCTACCTGAGTGTGAAGGAGGATTACCTCTCTACCTGAATGTGAGGGAGGGATTACCTGTCTTACCTGAGGTGAGTGAAGGGATTACCTGTCTACCTGAGTGTGAGGATTACCGTCTACCTGAGTGTGTGAGGGAGGATTACCTGTCACCTGAGTGTGAGGTGAGGATTACCTGTCTACCTGAGTGTGAGGGATTACCTGTCTACCTGAGTGTGAGTGGGGATTACCCTCACCTGAGTGAAGGATTACCTGTCTACCTGAGTGTGTGAGGATACCACCTGAGTGTGAGTGAGGATTACCTGTCTACCTGAGTGTGAGGGATTACCTGTTCACCTGAAGTGTGAGTGGGGATTACCTGCTGAGTGTGAGGGAGGATTACCTGTCTACCAGAGTGAGAGGGATTACCTGTCTACCTGAATGTGAGTGAGGATTACCTGTCTACCTGAGTGAGGGATTACCTGTCTATGAGTGGAGTGGGGGATTCCACCTTCACCTGAGTGTGTGAAGGATTACCTGTCTACCTGAGTGAGGATTACCTGTCACCTGAGTGTGAGTGAGGATTACCTGTCTACCTGAGTGTGAGGGATTACCTGTCTACCTGAAATGTGAGTGAGGGATTACCTGTACCTGAGTGAGGAACCTGTCACCTGAGTGAGGACACCTGAGTGTGGTGAGGACCTGTCTACCTGAGTGTGAGTTGGTGAGGATTACCGTCTACCGAGTGTGTGTGTGTGTGTGTGTGTGTGTGTGTGTGTGGAAGAAAAGAGGAGACAAGAAGAGGTAGAAAAGGAGGAGGAGGGAAGAAGACAAGAAAGGAGGAGAAGGAGGAGGGAGGAAGTGGTGGAGAGAGGAGGAGAAAGAGGGAGAGGGGCATGCTGTAACCATGACACGCTTCTCTCTCCTCCATCACACCACCCTCTTATTCACTCTCTGAGATACACCCCCAACTGTTTGTCTCTATACCTCGCCTCTCTAATGGAAGGGCAGGCAGGAGGGAGGTGGGTGGCAGACAGCCAGGTAAGGCAAGGGTATCCAGGTAGCAGACAGGGGTGGCAGTTACAGACAAGTGTGGAGCCAGGGCAGACAGGTGGGTGGGCAGACAGCTGGGGGTAGGCAGGCACAGGGGTGGTAAACAGGTGGGTGGCAGGGCAGACAAGGGGTGGTAGACAGGTGGTATGGTGGGCAGGCAGGAAGGTGGCAGACAGCTGGGAGGTAGGGCGTGGGTGGTAGCCAGGTGGGTGGCAGACAGGTGGCAGCAGGTGCAAGTGGGGTGGTGTGGGGTGGGTGCAAGGTGGTGGCAGACAGGTGGGTGCAGAGGTGGGTGCAGACAGGTAGCCTGGTGGGTGGCAGGAGTCACACACACACCCAGTTTCGGGTCCACCTCTTGTTTAAAGCTAGTGTCTTGATCCAACCTCCCCATAATGACCGACCTCGGAACTGCCAATAGAATCCCTTACTGATGTGAGTGTTGATAAGTGGAGAGGTTAAGGTGACAACATCAGGTCAATCGATGAAGGTCGAGCCATAACACATGTTGGTGGTAGTGGTGCAACATAGGGTCGTCCTGCTGTACCTCAGCCGCGTTTTCTTTGTTGCTTTAAGGCAGTAATGGTAGGGGACACTTACACACACACACACACACACACACACACACACACACACACACACACACACACACAGTTGTGGTTATAATTCCTTGGACGTAATTTGGTCTTAGCTTAAGGTGTAAGTCCGCCAGGTGTAGGTCCGCCAGGTGTAGGTCCACCAGGTGTAGGTCCGCCAGGTGTAGGTCCACCAGGTGTAGGTCGCCCCACACGAGTATAGATGAAGCTATAGACACACTGACCTTTACATCCGGTTAATATTAGTGAGTGACCTTCATCCTCCTATTATTAGCGGCCCACCAACCTTCACCCTCCCTCAAGTTAGCTGTGATCATAGCTTCACTTCCAATGTTAGCGATCCAAACCAACCTTGACATCTATATCAGGTACTGTTAATAATAGCGACGATGTAACCTTGAGATACTAAAACCTTCATAGCTTGTTAATGGTGCAGTCTATCCATCGACCTGATAATGGTAGAGACGGCAGTATAACTCACCCTGCTTAATGTTAGCGACTAGTCATTGACCTGTTAACATTAGCGATTATCTTACCCTACCGTGTGAGATAGTCGTTTACACCCCACAGGTAATAAGAAGGTGATACTCTATTTAATAACAAAATCTTTAATATTATTTTAATTAGGACGAAACAGATTGGTGTGATTGCATTTAAGGGGTTAATTCACCATATTCTGGGTAAGTCATTGTGCTGAAGGGGTTAAATCATCATATTTAAGCGCTTAATTCATCGTACGCAAGGGGTTAAGTCATCATATTCAAGGGGTTAAATCATCGTACTCAAGGGATTAAGTCATCGTATTCAAGGGGCTAAATCATCATACATACAGATATCATAATATATATACTTCTTTAGGACATATCATTATAATTCATCATATCTCACAAACTAATGGAACAATGGCGATGAAATTTAACACACACTGAGGACAAGAAGGCAAGAGGAAGGTAACACAATTTGGTTACAGTTAGATACAGGTTAAAGTTTAGATGATGGTTTGTCCTTCCCTACAGCAAGGTATATAATCGGGTGTGGTTAATGGCTGGTTGACTCTTTTGCAAACGTAGGGATGACTGATAGGGAATGACGTGTGCTGTTTGATTGGACTTACAGGGTTAGCAAGTTTTGTACAGGTGTGGTGAATTATACAGGTGTGGTGAGTTATACAGGTGTGGTGAGTTATACAGATGTGGTGAGTTATACAGGTGTGGTGAGTTATACAGGTGTGGTGTTGTGAATTATGCAGGTGTGGTGTGGTGAATTATACAGGTGTGGTGTGGTGAATTATACAGGTGAGGTGTGGTGAATTATACAGGTGAGGTGTGGTGAATTATACATGTGAGGCAGGTATGGTGGCGCACACTCATTTATAAACAATGAAAGATAAAAAACATCTAATAAAAACCGAATTAATAATAATAATAATAATAATAATAATAATAATGATGATGATGATGATGATGATTATGATGATGATCATGGTTGTAAACGCCTTAGTTAAGGACGTTCAGGTGACGGGCAAGTCGAAGGGAATGATTGAAACTCGCCTTTTGACGAATTCAATATTTATTGATGTGGTCAAAACCTGCAGACAACAAGGCGTTCATTAGTGTTACATGGTGATCTATCTGATCATAATTAATTAGTCTCACCATCTTAATTATAATTGATTATTGAGCATAGTGACATGATACAAAGTTCATGACTCTATTAATCTTAGCTACACTTCATTCCGCGTCGTCTTATTGCTCCAGATAAGGCAGGAACGAGTGGGCATAATTAGTCCTCAATATTTCAGTACTGAGGGGTATGTCATCACTTTGTCTGTACTTACAAGTGCGGGTCAATGCGAACCAGTATGGTGTTCGGGAAGATAGTTCTGTGTGAATTGTTCCAGTACAAAACTCGGCCAGGATTGGGAGTTGTTGTTCACCACTGCTAGCAGAGTGTTGATCACAGCATCACTTGAGGGGCAGTGTCCAGGTGGCCACGCCGCCTTTTAAACCATACATTAGCAGAGTCAGCTATCTTCTCCGTAAACACCGCCCACCCACTAATCTTGGGTAAGGCAGCAAAAACGACAACACTGACACTAGTGGTGATGACACTCCCGGTGGTAAACACCCCAATCACCACATCTGGTGTGGTAACAGGCCACGTGTGTGGGGAGGCACGTGGTTGCTGATATCAATGATAAAAGTCAGCGGCGATAACAATGATGATATACTTCTAAGCACTATAGAATAATAACAGGGAACATTACAGTGTGCGTGTAAATAACTGTACATAATTAGTGTATTAATGACGCCATGACCACCACACAGACACACACACACACAGCAACTGGAAGCGAGTATACAGGATCATCCAAAAAAGAATGCCCCAGATTTTAATAAATAACCTTATCAAACCCGGGTATTCTTTTTGGATGACCCTGTAATTTCGTGACTAAGGTGAAGTTATGACGTCAGTACTGGTTGGACACAATGAGTTTTATCACGCCACGAAAGCTGCGTTAGTGAGGAGGAACCCATCATGGCACTATAATAACAGGATAGCTTTATATCTCTCAGTGAATTAATAAGGTGTTTCGTTCCTGGTGACTAACCTAACCTAACCTAAACTAGCTTTTAATATTGAATAAATGGGTCAGTGTCTGTTTTAAACCCAACTTAGGATTACAGAATATCAGCCCAACTTGGGACAACAGAAATTATCCCTTATTAAAAAAAATTTGCCAGAGGAAGAAGGACCTTGAGTTAATTAAAGCTGCAACCAAAGCTAAGAGTGTAGACGAGCACACACACACACACACACACACACACACACACACACACACACACACACACACACACACACACACACACACAGGTGTTCCCCAGGTGGTCATGAGTGAGGTGCAACACATGTTAAGTATGACTCACCATTTTCACCTGTGTTGTGTTGATGGTGTTATGTCGACCCGTCACTTCCTACCTCACCTCACCCCACCCCACCCCACCCCCACCCCACCCCACCCCACCCCACCCCACCCCCACCCCACTTTTCCTCACTCCCACCCCACCCCTTCCCACCCCATCCACCCTCACCCCACCCCACTCCCACCCTTCTCACCTCACCCCCACCTTTCCCCACCCCACCCCACCCACTCTTCATCTAACCCAAGTTGGAGGAGGATGAGAGAATGACGGAGTAGAGGAATAAAACGGATAATGGAAACAGCGAGACAGATAGACAGATAGACAGACAGACAGACAGACGGACAGACAGACAGACAGAGAAAGTTTCATTAACCACTTTGCAGTTTTGTAAGGGCGTTTATATTATGAGAGAGAGAGAGAGAGAGAGAGAGAGAGAGAGAGAGAGAGAGAGAGAGGACTCCTCAGCGTGGGGAATAATATGATGGAGTCTGCGAGGTGGCGTGTTGAGGGCCAGTCGACGAGGCATAATCCCAGTGAGATGGTAAATGATAGAACCTGGTGAGAAGGAGGAGGAGAGAAAGGAACGCTTGAGAATGGAAGAGGAAGAGAGAGAGAGAGAAACATGCTTGAGAATGTAGGAGAGAGAGAGAGAGAGAGAGAGAGAGAGAGAAATGTTGAAAATGAAAAAAAGGGAGATAGAGAGAAAAGAGGAAGAAACGCTTGAGAATAGAAGAAAGAGGAAGGAATGCTTGAGAATGGTAGAGAGGAGGAGGAGGAACATATAACAACAAGAGAGAAGACTAACAATATATCGAGGAAGATTTGGATGAACAACAAGTGTCACAGTTGCTACGTCATGTAAACAAAGAATCACCTGACGAGATGAATATAATTAACACAGGTGGTACAAACACTTCATAAACCACGTGTCAGGTTAACAAACACCAGCTGACGGGACACATCACATCAACACAGGTGGTACAAACACTTCATAAACCACGTGTCAGGTTAACAAACACCAGCTGACGAGACACATCACATCAACACAGGTGGTACAAACACTTCATAAACCACGTGTCAGGTTAACAAACACCAGCTGACGGGACACATCACATCAACACAGGTGGTACAAACACTTCATAAACCACGTGTCAGGTTAACAAACACCAGCTGACGAGACACATCACATCAACACAGGTGGTACAAACACTTCATAAACCACGTGTCAGGTTAACAAACACCAGCTGACGAGACACATCACATCAACACAGGTGGTACAAACACTTCATAAACCACGTGTCAGGTTAACAAACACTAGCTGACGAGACACATCACATCAACACAGGTGGTACAAACACTTCATAAACCACGTGTCAGGTTAACAAACACCAGCTGACGGGACATCACATCAACACAGGTGGTACAAACACTTCATAAACCACGTGTCAGGTTAACAAACACCAGCTGACGAGACACATCACATCAACACAGGTGGAAACACTTCATAAACCACGTGTCAGGTTAACAAACACCAGCTGACGAGACACATCACATCAACACAGGCGTGTCAGGTTAATAACACACCCAGCTGACGAGACACATCACATCAACACAGGTGGTACAAACACTTCATAAACCACGTGTCAGGTTAACAAACACTAGCTGACGAGACACATCACATCAACACAGGTGGTACAAACACTTCATAAACCACGTGTCAGGGTTAACAAACACCAGCTGACGGGGACACATCACATCAACACAGGTGGTACAAACACTTCATAAACCACGTGTCATGTTAACAAACACTAGCTGACGAGACACATCACATCAACACAGGTGGTACAAACACTTCATAAACCACGTGTCAGGTTAACAAACACTAGCTGACGAGACACATCACATCAACACAGGTGGTACAAACACTTCATAAACCACGTGTCAGGTTAACAAACACTAGCTGACGAGACACATCACATCAACACAGGTGGTACAAACACTTCATAAACCACGTGTCAGGTTAACAAACACTAGCTGACGAGACACATCACATCAACACAGGTGGTACAAACACTTCATAAACCACGTGTCAGGTTAACAAACACCAGCTGACGAGACACATCACATCAACACAGGTGGTACAAACACTTCATAAACCACGTGTCAGGTTAACAAACACCAGCTGACGGGACACATCACATCAACACAGGTGGTACAAACACTTCATAAACCACGTGTCATGTTAACAAACACCAGCTGACGGGACACATCACATCAACACAAACTGACTTTAATTTCTATTATCATGAGAGAGAGAGACAGGGAGAAATAATTACACGGTTCTTTGAGTAATTGACACAGGAGTGAGGGGAACATACAGTTAAATTACTAAGGTGATTTAGAGGGAAGGGAAGAGGTAGGTGTGTTAATTAAATGTGTGGTCTCATCTCACCTGTTCTCACCTAGGGCCAGGTACACTCATCTAGGACCATGGACACTTACCTAGAGCCAGGGACACTTACCTAGAGCCAGGGACACTTACCTTAGCCCGGGATCACTCACCTGGGACACTCAACTAAGTGGTTCACCTCTTCCCTCCCTCTCCACTGAACAGAGGGTAACCTTCCAAGACTGAGGGTGTCAGGTATTTCCTATGATATGAGAGAGTTAATTTGTCACCTACTCACCTGGGTGTTGGAGAGCATCACCTTCACCTGTGTTATACTACAGAGGATCACTCACCTGGGTCCCACAGGCCGAGTAACTTGCGACGGATGAAGGAGATCGTGGTGTGTGATGAGGCCAGCAGGAGGCACGTTAACCCCCTCCTTGGCCACTTATTTCTGGGCCACCTATTTCAGGGCCACCTCCTTCTGGGCCACCTCCTTCTGGGCCAACCCTTTTTTGGCCACCTCTTCCCTGAGCAACCTCCTCCTGTCTCAACTTTCCAAACGGTCCTCCTGTTCGTGTGGGATTCCTTTAATCACAGAAGGATGACCTCACCCACTCCTCCCCGGGCGTGAAGGACCACATCAGGGGAGTTGAGGACCACCTTAACACTCGACTGATGCACCGCCCTCAGGTCAAACAGTTCACTCTGACTCAACTTTCAGTCTTTGTGAGGCGCCAGACGTTCACTTATCACACACTTCAGCAATAGAGTTCACTTCATCCCACAACTTCAGGCGGGGAGTTCAATTTTGTATACTTTTACTGTGTATATCCCAGTATACTGTATATATCCCAGTATACTGTATATATCCCAGTATACTGTATATATATTAATATACTCCGTTACACTGCCACATCACCTCCGTCGATTTTCTTCACTCTCAACCCATGTCTTGAGCCTTTCCGAGGAGTGAGTGAGTGAGTGAGTGAGTGTGAGTGTGAGTGTGAGTGAGTGAGTGTGAGTGTGAGTGAGTGTGTGAGTGAGTGAGTGAGTGAGTGTGAGTGAGTGTGAGTGAGTGAGTGAGGGAGGGAAAACATTCGCCTGAGATTTACGACGCAATCTGACGTCATTATCACCCACACGACTATAACACTATATTGCCTCAAGACTATAGTAGAATAGATATAGATAGATAGATAGATAATGATAGAATAGGTATAGATAATAGATAGATAGAGATAATTATATAGATAGGAGATAAAAGATAAAGACTTAGCCGACTGGACTTCATAACCTAACCTAACTTAACCACCACTTCTAGCCATGCCACTCACTACGTCAATTAATTATAAATAGATTTATTCCCTATCTACAACCACAACAACAACCACTACCACAACAACAACCACTACCACAACAACAACCATCACTACAACCGCTACCATCTGCCGTCACCACCACTACCACCACATGCGTCACTACCACCACTTGCTATCTTAAAAAATACATAAAATTATAATTGATCGATATAATTATAACTTATGCATTTAGAAACACGAGAAAAATAATTACCGACACTTAAATTAAATTACAAAAGCGTTAATTGGAATTTTTAAAACTATCGACGTTAGATATAAAATTGTGTTAAAAACAAACATTTATTTAATAACAATAAAAAAATAAGAAACTAATTATTTTTTTTAAAACACCTCTTGTATATGATAATAAAAATTCAACTCACATAAATATTAAGCCATGATAATTTTAGATTTTTATATAGAAACGTCAGTTAAATAGAGACACGGCAAAAGACACTACGTGCCAAAAGTCATCCCATGTGCGCCAATAGTCATCCCTTTACTAGCCAAGACACACCTTTACGGGCCAAAAGATCAAAGTTAGCGCCAAAAACATTATATAGTCAGGTCGAGAAGAAAACACGTCAACACTCTTGTTTATATAGCAAGTTCAGACGCCATATATAAAGTGCCATTGTTCACGACACCACACCTTTCCACACTTTATAAAAGAAACATGGAGAGGCAACACAGCCTAGAAATAAATAAAAGAGTATTATATTTACCTCGGGTTCTCTGCCACCAACGTAAATAAATTCGGGCAGAGAGAACCGGCACAACACAAAGAGGGCGCCGGTTACGGATAAATGAATAGTGCGTGATTTTTTCTTATTTGGTTTTAAACTTGTTAAATAGAATTATAGCGAGGAATTGATGAATACAGTTAATTAGCAATTTATTCGGGGAGCTTTTAAAATCGAAGCTTAGGATAATTATATAGAGAATGCAGAATAACGGCTAATGATCTAATTTCAGAATATTTTTTTTTTGATAAGGCAGTAAATAAACCAAATTAATAACTGAAATATTCCTCATATGCATTTTAAAGATGAATTCCGACAACAGCACACAAAAACTTAGAATTATTAAAGTTACTGAGAATAAAGTTAAAAATAATCAGGAAAAATGACCGCAGTTGTTGACATCCCCCCCTCCCTCCCTCAGTGACTATGACATTAAATTATTTACAAAGGATGACACGATCCAAGCTCACATGATGTAACTGACTTAACTCAACCTAATGATCTGAGGTTATTTCTTGATTCATATTATATCAGGTGGGTCAAGTTAGTTTGGTTCGTGTCATCTCATAAATAATTTGATGTAGTCTGGGAGATGGGAGGGAAAATATATACAAAGTCGTCAAATTCCTCCGAAATTCAACTTAACCTAACTTTATTTGTTTCATTATCTTACTTCCCGCTCCGGTAAATAATCTCGAGAATATATATGGGATATTTCAGTCCGAATTTTGTTTCATTATTGCAACATATTAGAAATATTCTGGGAAGAGATTTCAGTGTTGTTTTTTTAATGTATTATTAAGGCGGCAACACTATACTGTACCTTTTCCGAATAAACTATTCAACACCATATTAGTTCGTCGGAATATTTAAGATTTGTGTATTATTATTAAAAAAAAAAGTGTTGAGTCAAACCCTTCTCATGTGCGTCCTGGCCGGGACACGAACCCAAGACATAATAGTGATAAATACGCACCTTTCTCAGGTGCTTAGCTCTCCCTAGCATGTCCTGGGTTCTAGTCCTAGCCGGACACACGTGAGAGGGTGCTTGCGTACCTCTCATAACTGCCGTGTTAGTGAATCCGTGACCAGTCAGCACACAAGTTGGAATCTAAACAACATGTGGCGTGAGAGATACGAATTATTATTTTTCTCTTTTCGCGCCGTGTATGTTTTGACTACGGCTCGTCACTCTCGTTGGTCTACGAATCATCCAATCAGACATTGTCGTTCCACCAGTGAATACCTGACAATAGAGCCCACCTGAGTAACCGCCAAATCCTAAAGGCGCGAGAACTCTCAGTATAAACATTTCGCTTAAGATGCCTGAAGAACATACCATTAAAATAACAGCATCAGTATATTATGCACTCCACTCTGTCAGCTCGTAACATAAAGAGGACGATGCGGAGTTCAGCAGCCCATAACCAAGAAATGGGATAGTAATTTCAAGTTATACTCCGCCCTAAACATGGAGTAAAGAGGGAAATATGTGGAAGAAACGTCAGGTTAATCATCACACTTAAATATGGAGGAGGAACTGGGTATAAAAGTGTGCACATATATCTAACAACAACACTTAACTACATACCACTTTGCCAGATACTAAATAATAAACACTAATATAAGAGCGGAGGGCAGAGCAACCAACAGTATCCCCCCAAAACCGCGGGAACTTGAAAGGCGAAATTCCCGCCAAAACACGTCCCAGAAACGCGGGCATAAAAACGGTGCATAAAAATAAAACGCAGCGGTATTAAATGCACCACTCCACTTTACCAGACACACGTAAAAAGGAGAGAGAGGTGGTGGTGGGGGAGGAAGGGAACGGTAGCCTAAAACGTAGAGAGCACAGCACACATGAACCTGGAAGGAGAGTCGGGAGGTATAGATCTGTGTGTGAGTGGACGATGGCAGAGACCCCCCTCACACGTTACGCACTGCGGAAAACTACATCTTACTCTCCCCACTACGTGCCTTAACTAACACACACTAAAGTATTCAAAGGCATTTCATATTTATAATGAATCAGTAGAAAACGGTGTCTGCAGACAAAATTGAGCATATTTTTCGTGGTGCGTTCTTTCCGCCATAATAACTATTCATAACGAGGATACAGAAATTCGTGGTTATTCTTTTGTTAACTAATATATATAATACACACCTGTGGCCTTCACGTGTTGACATATATATAATACACACCTGTGGCCTTCACGTGTTGTCATATATATAATACACACCTGTGGCCTTCACGTGTTGACGTATATATAATACACACCTGTGGCCTTCACGTGTTGACGTATATATAATACACACCTGTGGCCTTCACGTGTTGACGTATATATAATACACACCTGTGACCTAACCGTGTTGTCATATATATATTGCACACCTGTGGCCTTAGGTCGTGATTGACACCTGGTATTTCCGGAGAATATTGGTCCATACCTGGGAGTTATTTTTGTGTCCACGGCCCAATAGCACTTAAACCCTGTCACAACCGTCTACTGTCACAACCGTCTACTGTCACAACCGTCTACTGTCACAACCGTCTACTGTCACAACCGTTTACTGTCACAACCGTTTACTGTCACAACCGTTTACTGTCACAACCGTCTACTGTCACAACCGTCGACTGTCACAACCGTCTACTGTCACAACCGTCTTCTGTCACAACCGTTTACTGTCACAACCGTTTACTGTCACAACCGTCTACTGTCACAACCGTCTTCTGTCACAACTGTTTATTGTTACAACTGTTTACTGTTACAACCGTCTACTGTCACAACTGTCTTCTGTTACAACCGTCTACTGTCACATCCGTCTACTGTCACAACTGTTTACTGTTACAACCGTCTACTGTCACAACTGTCTCTTCTGTCATATCTGTCTCTTGGTTTTATCTATCACATATCACACTTGTCAATTGCCACATTTGCGACATCTGTTTGGGGTCTGTCCTGAGTTTTATCTGTCCACTATTACAACTGTACCATTATCACACCTGTTCTGTCTTCCCACCTGTTTAACAATCACATTTGCATCACAATCACACCTTCATCACCGCAAGTGTAACACCTGTACCACCATAACACCTGAACCACCTCAACTGCATCAGCGTAACACCTGTACCAACCTCACAGCTGCACCGTAACACCTGTGTCACCATCACTAACTTGCCTCATTACACTGGTTCACTCCTCGTATAATACCACCAACACACCTGCACACCTTACGCAACACCATAATATCACTCAGTCCTCAGCCGTAATTAATTTCTGCACCACCACCACCACCACCACCACCACCATCATCATCATCATCATCATCATCTTCGTGTAACAGGAGCTCCTGCCACCTAAGGACGCCCTTGAACTCAAGAGAAACTCAAGAAGGGGAACTTGTTAATACATACATGACTACGGCAGCCTAGCACGCCGCAGGGGATGCCAGACGTCCCCATAGCTCAGTAATTCACCAGGTACCGTACACCGCGTTTTACACTCTTAAGCGGTTTTAGTGTATGTTAACTGTATTTCTCGTGCCTGGGTTATCAATCTTTCACAATTATGTACTTCCTTCACAATGCCATTGTCACAGTTGATGTGGAACTCGGAAATAATCTTACGTGCACAAAACGGGAGAATTTTTCGTATTTTAAGTCAAGTAATGCTTTGATTTCAAGACGCAATTCATACTGACAGTCAAGTACGACACCAACTACGTCGACCTTTTTGTTTCCAGTTTCCACCAGTAGAGGAAAAAATCACTCACGGGAACAGATTTGCGGTGGAAAGTTCCCTGGAATCCGCATGTAAACTGCCGCCAAACAGCCACAGCGCCACTGTTGATCCGCGGCGGGAGAGACAACTAGCCTAGGGGCCCACAGCGCCAGCCCCGCACCGTCACCTACCCGCATGTGACACACCCACCTACCTCCTGCTGGGCCAAAAATACCTGCCTCACCCGTGTTCACCCGGTGTTATCCGTGCCGTGAGGCTGTGATAAGGTGTGTGTTGGGGAGTTGTGAGGAACACGGTGTGCAGGCGCAGGAGTATTCCACCGATCAATAAAACCATGGCCTCCTGTGGCCACTCCCTCAAGGACGCCTCACGCTACCCGCTGCTTGCCCGGATGTACAGTACACAAACAGACAAACGGAATTTTCCGAAACCATTTGGGTAAAATTCTAGTTTCCTACTCATTAATGGACAACTTCCTTTATATGAAACTTGAGGGGAAATTTCAGGGTTTCCTACTTGTGGGGAAATTCAGAATAGTACGGCCTCAAGGCGTATAATCATGAAATATAAACCTCTACATTCTTGTTCCATTGGTCATGATACGTGATGGCAGGAATGTTTTTATCCACACATTCTTGTCACTGGACAAATTTGCTCCAGTTAATAATTCATTTAATAGAAAATTTATGAACACTTAAAATAGGTTAACAGTATGACGATTCTAGATGGTTCGGCAGCTTGATTAATTGTGTGCGTGTGTTGTTCCTGTGTACGTGTGTACATCTGAATAAATGTTTGCTTCACGGTGTGATAAATGTGAGTGTGTGTACGAGTAGATGTATGATGTGTACACAACCAGACGCGGTGTAGCAGGTAAACATACATGGGTCAACATAACGTACACAACAATCTCCCTTCAATAAACTATTAAGTTAAGTCAGCCGAAGACAAAGTTTTCGAGGTAACATATTACTGTATAAATAAATCGACTTAAAGCCCTGACAGGAGGAAGTGTAATGATGCTGATGTTATTATGTATTACTGAGCTTCAACAACTATTGGTTATGTATTACTGAGCTTCAACAACTATTGGTTATGTATTACTGAGCTTCAACAACTATTGGTTATGTATTACTGAGCTTCAACAACTATTGGTTATGTATTACTGAGCTTCAACAACTATTGGTTATGTATTACTGAGCTTCAACAACTATTGGTTATGTATTACTGAGCTTCAACAACTATTGGTTATGTATTACTGAGCTTCAACAACTATTGGTTATAAGAACATAAGAACATAAGAATGGAGGAAACTGCAGCGGGCCTATTGGCCCATACTGGGCAGTCCCGTTTACACCCAACCCCTATTGCTCATATAAGCATCCAACCTATGTTTGAAGCTATTCAGCGTATTCGAGTTAATGATGATATTTGGTAACTTGTTCCATTCATCCACTACTCTGTTTCCAAACCAGTGTTTACCTATTTCCCGCCTAAATCTAAATTTGTCTAATTTAAAACCATTGTTACGAGTTCGCTCCTGGTTGGATAGTTTGAGTACCTTTGTAATGTCCCCTTTGTTTAGCCCTGCCTTCCACTTATACACCTCTATCAAGTCGCCCCTCGCTCTACGTCTCTCGAGGGAGTGCAAATTAAGATGCTTTAACCTGTCTCTATACTCAAGGTTCCTAATGCCCGGGATTAGTCTTGTCATTCTCCTCTGAATTCTTTCCAAGGATTCTATATCCATTCTGTAATACGGTGACCAGAACTGAACTGCGTAATCCAGGTGTGGTCTCACAAGAGCAAGATACAGTTTTAGGATGACCTCGCTAGTCTTGTAACTAACACTCCTTTGTATGAACCCAAGTACTTTATTAGCCTTGTTACGAACAAAAACACATTGTTTACTTGGCTTAAGGTTAATACTTATCATTACTCCTAAATCTCTCTCGCAGTCGGATTTCTCTATGGCATCATTGTTCATCTGGTATCTTGTTTCCCTGTTTACATCTCCTATACTGAGTACTTTACATTTGTCTACATTGAATTTCATCTGCCATTTTTCAGACCATTCGAAAAATTTGTTTAGATCTTCCTGTAGTTTGCTGAGTCCTCGTCGGATTTAATAACACGTCCTATTTTAGTATCATCAGTAAATTTACTTATGTTGCTGTCTATGCCGATATCTATGTCGTTTATGTATATAATAAATAATAATGGTCCAAGTACTGAGCCTTGGGGAACTCCACCTGTGACGTTGCTCCAATGGGACTTAGTGCCGTTAATGCTCACTCTGTTTCCTGTCCTGTAACCACGCCCTAATCCATTTAAGGATGTTACCTTTGATGCCATGAGCTTCTACCTTTCTAATTAGTCTTTCGTGGGGGACTCTGTCGAAGGCTTTGCTAAAGTCGAGATATACCACATCATAATTGTGCCCCTTGTCCACCTATTCGAAAACTGATGAAAAGAATGTTAATAGATTAGTTAGACAAGAACGTCCGCTTGTGGAGCCATGCTGGGAATCATTGATCAATCTGTGCTTCTCCAGGTGATTTCGAAAAGAGTTTGAAATGAGTGCTTCCAGTAATTTGCCTACTATTGATGTTAGACTGATTGGGCGGTAGTTAGAGGATAGTGATCTATCCCCCTTCTTGAAAATCGGTATTACATTCGCTATCCTCCAGGATTCTGGTACTACACCTGTTTTTAAGGACATGTTAAACAACTTTGCTAAGGGCATACTAAGCTCTTCCTTACATTCCTTTAATACTCTCTGGCAAATATCTCATCGGGACTAGGTGACTTATTAGGCTTTAGTTTGTCTATTTGCTTAATAACATCGTTACTTGTCACTACTATCTCGCTTAATTTGTTTTCTTCACTATCTCTGAATAGAGTCGGTGCCTCGGGTATCATGTTTAAATTTTCGGTGGTGAAAACTGTTGAAAAATATTTATTCAAATTATTGCTCATTTCTCTGTCGTTATCAGTGAGCTCGCCGGTGTCTGACCGTATTGGTCCAATCTTTTCTCGTGTTTTAGTTTGTACATTTGGTAGAATCCTTTGGGGTTTGTCTTCGCCTCCCTTGCTATCCTTACCTCATTATTCCTCTTTGCTTTCCTTATCTCGGTTTTAACCCTACTCGCCAATACCCTATAATAGTCCCGGAGGTGAATTTCGCCACGATTTATCCTTCTACCTATAGCCTTCCTTTGGTCAATGATGTTCTTTAAATAATTATTTATCCATTTAGGGTCATTGTTGTCTGATCTGAGTTTTTTGTATGGTATGTTCTGCCTTTTGTGCATTAAGTAACTCACTATTTAAATTGTCGTGGAACTCGGCAATCTCAGATCTCGTTATCAGGTGTGTCATCTGTCAGGTTCACGGCCAAGCGCGACACCCCCTCTCTCAGCTGCCTCTTTAAACTGTCAAAGTTCGCCCTTCTGAAATCTGGTACTTTAGTGGAATTTTCCTTACGTCTGCCCTGAAAATCTAACTGGAATCTAATTTCTTTGTGATCGCTGTTTGCAAGTTCGTTCCCTACCTCGACACTGCTAATGAGGTTTTCTCTGTTTGACAGAACTAAATCGAGTATATTATTACCCCGTGTGGGTTCGGTTATATGTTGACTTAGAAAACAGTCCTGGATCGTCTCGAGAAAATCCTCTGATTCTGAGTTACCTGTAAGGTCGGTCCAATCTATTTGGCCAAGGTTAAAGTCGCCTACTATACAGACTTTGTTGTGTATGGAAGCCCTGGGCATTTCATCCCAGATAAGTCGCTCATTGACTCTATCAAGGTATTACTGAGCTTCAACAACTATTGGTTATGTATTACTGAGCTTCAACAACTATTGGTTATGTATTACTGAGCTTCAACAACTATTGGTTATGTATTACTGAGCTTCAACAACTATTGGTTATGTATTACTGAGCTTCAACAACTATTGGTTATGTATTACTGAGCTTCAACAACTATTGGTTATGTATTACTGAGCTTCAACAACTATTGGTTATGTATTACTGAGCTTCAACAACTATTGGTTATGTATTACTGAGCTTCAACAACTATTGGTTATGTATTATTGAGCTTCAACAACTATTGGTTATTTATTACTGAGCTTCAACAACTATTGGTTATGTATTACTGAACTTCAGCAACTATTGGTTATGTATTACTGAGCTTCAACAACTATTGGTTATGTATTACTGAGCTTCAACAACTATTGGTTATGTATTACTGAGCTTCAACAACTATTGGTTATGTATTACTGAGCTTCAACAACTATTGGTTATGTATTACTGAGCTTCAACAACTATTGGTTATGTATTACTGAGCTTCAACAACTATTGGTTATGTATTACTGAGCTTCAACAACTATTGGTTATAAGAACATAAGAACATAAGAATGGAGGAAACTGCAGCGGGCCTATTGGCCCATACTGGGCAGTCCCGTTTACACCCAACCCCTATTGCTCATATAAGCATCCAACCTATGTTTGAAGCTATTCAGCGTATTCGAGTTAATGATGATATTTGGTAACTTGTTCCATTCATCCACTACTCTGTTTCCAAACCAGTGTTTACCGATTTCACGCCTAAATCTAAATTTGTCTAATTTAAAACTATTGTTACGAGTTCGCTCCTCGTTGGATAGTTTGAGTACCTTTGTAATGTCCCCTTTGTTTAGCCCTGCCTTCCACTTATACACCTCTATCAAGTCGCCCCTCGCTCTACGTCTCTCGAGGGAGTGCAAATTAAGATGCTTTAACCTGTCTTTATACTCAAGGTTCCTAATGCCCGGGATTAGTCTTGTCATTCTCCTCTGAATTCTTTCCAAGGATTCTATATCCATTCTGTAATACGGTGACCAGAACTGAACTGCGTAATCCAGGTGTGGTCTCACAAGAGCAAGATACAGTTTTAGGATGACCTCGCTAATCTTGTAACTAACACTCCTTTGTATGAACCCAAGTACTTTATTAGCCTTGTTACGAACAAAAACACATTGTTTACTTGGCTTAAGGTTCCTACTTATCATTACTCCTAAATCTCTCTCGCAGTCGGATTTCTCTATGGCATCATTGTTCATCTGGTATCTGGTTTCCCTGTTTATATCTCCTATACTGAGTACTTTACATTTGTCCACATTGAATTTCATCTGCCATTTTTCAGACCATTCGAAAAATTTGTTTAGATCTTCCTGTAGTTTTGCTGAGTCCTCGTCGGATTTAATAACACGTCCTATTTTAGTATCATCAGCAAATTTACTTATGTTGCTGTCTATGCCGATATCTATGTCGTTTATGTATATAATAAATAATAATGGTCCAAGTACTGAGCCTTGGGGAACTCCACTTGTGACGTTGCTCCAATGGGACTTAGTGCCGTTAATGCTCACTCTCTGTTTCCTGTCCTGTAACCACGCCCTAATCCATTTAAGGATGTTACCTTTGATGCCATGAGCTTCTACCTTTCTAATTAGTCTTTCGTGGGGGACTCTGTCGAAGGCTTTGCTAAAGTCGAGATATACCACATCATAATTGTGCCCCTCGTCCACCGATTCGAAAACTGATGAAAAGAATGTTAATAGATTAGTTTAACAAGAACGTCCGCTTGTGGAGCCATGCTGGGAATCATTGATCAATCTGTGCTTCTCCAGGTGATTTCGAATAGAGTTTGAAATGAGTGCTTCCAGTAATTTGCCTACTATTGATGTTAGACTGATTGGGCGGTAGTTAGAGGATAGTGATCTATCCCCCTTCTTGAAAATCGGTATTACATTCGCTATCCTCCAGGTTTCTGGTACTACACCTGTTTTTAAGGACATGTTAAACAACTTTGCTAAGGGCATACTAGCTCTTCCTTACATTCCTATAATACTCTGGCAAATATCTCATCGGGACCAGGGGACTTATTAGGCTTTAGTTTGTCTATTTGCTTAATAACATCGTTACTTGTCACTACTATCTCGCTTAATTTGTTTTCTTCACTATCTCTGAATAGAGTCGGTGCCTCGGGTATCATGTTTAAATTTTCGGTGGTGAAAACTGTTGAAAAATATTTATTCAAATTATTGCTCATTTCTCTGTCGTTATCAGTGAGCTCGCCGGTGTCTGACCGTATTGGTCCAATCTTTTCTCGTGTTTTAGTTTGGTACATTTGGTAGAATCCTTTGGGGTTTGTCTTCGCCTCCCTTGCTATCCTTACCTCATTATTCCTCTTTGCTTTCCTTATCTCGGTTTTAACCCTACTCGCCAATACCCTATAATAGTCCCGGAGGTGAATTTCGCCACGATTTATCCTTCTACCTATAGCCTTCCTTTGGTCAATGATGTTCTTTAAATAATTATTTATCCATTTAGGGTCATTGTTGTCTGATCTGAGTTTTTTGAATGGTATGTTCTGCCTTTGTGCATTAAGTAACTCACTATTTAAATTGTCGTGGAACTCGGCATCTCAGATCTCGTTATCAGGTCTGTGTCATCTGTCAGGTTCACGGCCAAGCGCGACACCCCCTCTCTCAGCTGCCTCTTTAAACTGTCAAAGTTCGCCCTTCTGAAATCTGGTACTTTAGTGGAATTTTCTTTATGTCTGCCCTGAAAATCTAACTGGATTCTAATTTCTTTGTGATCGCTGTTTGCAAGTTCGTTCCCTACCTCGACACTGCTAATGAGGTTTTCTCTGTTTGACAGAACTAAATCGAGTATATTATTACCCCGTGTGGGTTCGGTTATATGTTGACTTAGAAAACAGTCCTGGATCGTCTCGAGAAAATCCTCTGATTCTGAGTTACCTGTAAGGTCGGTCCAATCTATTTGGCCAAGGTTAAAGTTGCCTACTATACAGACTTTGTTGTGTATGGAAGCCCTGTGCATTTCATCCCAGATAAGTCGCTCATTGACTCTATCAAGGTATTACTGAGCTTCAACAACTATTGGTTATGTATTACTGAGCTTCAACAACTATTGGTTATGTATTACTGAGCTTCAACAACTATTGGTTATGTATTACTGAGCTTCAACAACTATTGGTTACGTATTAATGAGCTTCAGTAACTATTGGTTATGTATTACTGAGCTTCAACAACTATTGGTTATGTATTACTGAGCTTCAACAACTATTGGTTATGTATTACTGAGCTTCAACAACTATTGGTTATGTATTACTGAGCTTCAACAACTATTGGTTATGTATTATTGAGCTTCAACAACTATTGGTTATTTATTACTGAGCTTCAACAACTATTGGTTATGTATTATTGAGCTTCACCAACTATTGGTTATGTATTACTGAACTTCAGCAACTATTGGTTATGTATTACTGAGTTCAACAACTATTGGTTATGTATTACTGAGCTTCAACAACTATTGGTTATGTATTATTGAGCTTCAACAACTATTGGTTATGTATTACTGAGCTTCAACAACTATTGGTTATGTATTACTGAGTTCAACAACTATTGGTTATGTATTACTGAGCTTCAACAACTATTGGTTATGTATTATTGAGCTTCAACAACTATTGGTTATGTATTACTGAACTTCAACAACTATTGGTTATGTATTACTGAGTTCAACAACTATTGGTTATGTATTACTGAGCTTCAACAACTATTGGTTATGTATTACTGAGCTTCAACAACTATTGGTTATGTATTATTGAGCTTCAACAACTATTGGTTATGTATTACTGAACTTCAGCAACTATTGGTTATGTATTAATGAGTTCAACAACTACTTGTTATGTATTACTGAGCTTCAACAGCTATTGGTTATGTATTACTGAGCTTCAACAACTATTGTTTGTGTATTACTTAGTTTCAACAACTATTGGTTATGTATTACTGAGCTTCATCAACTATTGGTTATGTATTACTGAGTTCAACAACTTTTGGTTATGTATTACTGAGTTCAACAACTATTGGTTATGTATTACTGAGTTCAACAACTATTGGTCATGTATTACTGAGCTTCAACAACTAAGGTCAAAGTGTATACAGTGTTCTTGATTAGTAAACACACTATAATCAACAATTAAGTATTGAGCGTTACATCTCCCTGGTCGCCAGTATAAAGCGCTGTTTTATATATAAAGCAAGAATCTGGGCACGTCTCCCCTCCCACCTGAGTCTCAAGGCCGCTTATAAGAATTCCGGTGCACAGCCACTCGCGCATATCTACCATATGTCACTACCCGCACTCTCATAATCACATCACTTAGAGGTAATGCTTCCCAATAGATAATAATACTGCTCAGGTAACATGGTGTCTCATCCGGGTACTCCGTGGTGAGAATGTCCATTTGATCTTAATTCACTATATATCTTACATAAATGCCCCAGTTGAGATTATTAGTCGGTAAACATAAATTCTGCACTGGTTACATTCAGTACTTTTTTAAAGTAATTTCCTTGCTGTTGTACTGCATAATACTACCGGGCATTATTTTTGGCACTCAAATTTCAGGTTTGAGTTTGATATGCAGGTACTGTACGTGATGTCCGTGGAGTGGACCGAGACAGCTTCTGGACCGTCCTCCTTGTATCGACACATACTTGTCCACATACCTTGCACAAAACTGCCCTTTTTTTTCGAAGCTTGGATGAATTTCCAGGGTCTAAGCTTATGTACAAATTTTCCTTTGTTTGAGTGTAAAAGGCGTGAATAAATTATCTTACGAATAAGTCGAAACTGACGAAACGTTTAAGCATCTAACGGTCAATATTTTATTCCCACCTGTACCACAGAAGTTCCAAGCAGAAGCCTTATTGCACAAGCACTACTAAGGTTGCGACAGGTGCGCGGATCCTGGGAAAAAATTTCCACTTGACGAACTCACAATTTATTACAAAGTCAAATTATTGTCACAATAAAACGCGGATATATCAAACACACGGGGTGAAGACAGGTGTGTACGACGAGTATAAACTTTTTTTAGTACTTTTTTTTAAGGATTATTTTGAATGGAGTAAATATTTTAAGATATTAATATTTATCATGCAAAAAACGGGAAGACGGAATTTGATGGTACAAATCGGTAAAATTCCTAGAAAACGAAATAGTTGGTATGTATGTATAATACTGTACGTATAAGGAAGCTTAGATATCGATGGAAAATGAAAAGATATTATGTGAAAAAATTTCTGAGCGAAGGTGTTGCCAAGGAAAGTACACTGTAGTAGGTAGAGCGTCTCCCATACTTTACTTTGAGACCTCCGATTGGCCCGCCATCTAGTGGCCAGGCGTCCTCAAGAAGGAAAACGATTGTCTTTATCTTGTAAGGGTATACTATGATAGAAAATGAACGTTTACCAAAAAACTACAATATATATTTCTATGACTCACAATTTTCCTTGAGATTTATTTCTTGTACATTAATTACTATTGTACACAAGGGCATAGATCCTCTGGATGCCTCCCCTAATAATCAATTTGAGGGATTCCCTATATAATCTTCCCCCCTTCTGTACAATTTATGTACTTTTGCTAACGTCAATCTATTGGTGGTCAGATACAAGTCACAAGAAAAAGTACAATATGTTTTTTGTTATGATTATGTTCAAAGGCACATTTCTAAAAGTCTCAAGTAATTTTCCTCTTCAATCACAATGTAATGATCATGATAATAGCTAACCTGAAAACCTTAAGGATTCATATTACGCTCAAACGTCCACAAAACCTTCTGAGTCCCCAAGTGGAAACGTCCCCCGTTTTCTCTGTTTCCCCCGCCTTTGTCTATGGGAGCTTGGAATATAATCCGCGGATTTAGTAGCAGACGCTGTATGCTGGGACCTGTTGCCATCCAACCCTTTGTAATCAATTTAATTTTGCTTTTGATAGCCGAGTCAGAGCATTGTTAGTGAAGATAATAGTAGAGAATGAAAATGAGTTCATAGTCTCAATTTCAACGTCAGAGTGTACCGTAAATTAATTCATCGAAATAGGAGTAGGTGGACTCCCTGGCCTAGTTTGAGTGAGGGCGCCGCGGGCATTTCTACCGTTAGTGAGTGCCCGTCCCTTCATCCATACAGGTATGCCATTCCACGCTGTGTTGTAATTTGCCCTTCTTTAAGTGATTTGACCCAATTAATAGTTGATTGTGCAAGTGTTACAGTAACGTAGTTGATATGCTCTGAGTGAAGTCATATTTACGTCTTTAACGTCCCCTGAAACGTGATGTTGTCACCGGTTAGTGAGTGCCCGTCCCTTCATCCATACAGGTCCCTAACGCAGCCTAGGCCATGTCTGTAGGGTGGATGTTGTATCCACAATGTCTGGGGAGATGTCCGAGGTCCAGTAGGATCTGTTACCTTCGTGAGACCCGGCCGTCAGACACTTCAGACCACCTATAGCCCCCATAGCTGGCTCGTCTGGCCCTAACACTCGGCCGGCGAGGTGACCCCGGATCACCAAGCCACACACCACTACCAGCCCCCATCATTGGTGGATGAGTGTCTAACTCAGTAGGGCTATTTGTGTGGTGGAATTAATCCACTGGGATCTCCAGAGTTCGTCGGAAAGTACTCCATGGTGGCTGGACCCCATGGCTGTTGCTTGAGTATCACCCCTGACGACTGAGTGTTGTAGTGGCAGTTGCCCTGGTCTTTATGGTGCTAAGTGACTATAATAGTTGTGTTATTGAGTATGTCCACCCAGTAGGGTTGGAAGTGTTATTATGTCCACCCAGTAATGGTGTGAGTGTTGAGCCTGAGGGCCTAGTACTAGATTTCGTCTGTTGGTACAAACAAATTCTTTCTCCTAATTTCATATTCATGTTTAAATAAACTTTGTATTTGTATAACTGTGTCTATTATTTACCTACAGTGTTTACCGTTATTTCTTCCCTATTGCTTGATACTATCATTACATCTACCCACGAGCCTCCTATCGTCACGCTACCAATGGTAATAAGTATAAGAGTAAAAGGAATTGTTACGGGCACACAGAGGCCCTAATAAATGGTGGCAGTTCAGGCCCTCATAAATGGTGGCAGTAGCAGCCCTCATAAATGGTGGCAGCTATGGTGATGTAATGAACATAGTATCGAGTTGGGAGGAATGACTGTGATACTGTAGTTTTTAACTGAGTTATAACCATTTCTCTGTATGGGTATTTAATAACCATTCCACTGTAACTAATGAGTATTTCAGATTGCTAATAATTTTGTCCCACATTTTTCCGAGGTACAGATTTTTGTGGTGGTTTGCAGAGAAGGTAATAAGTTCAAAGAAATACCTTGGAGTTAGGTTAGAAAAAGTCTTGTTTAAATTAAAGGAAACCTGCAACAATAACTTGAGTGTAGAGTGTGAATAAGGTTCATTAATATTGGAAGAATTTTGATGTGTAACAATCTGCCCCCAATTTTTTTTTCCGTTGTTAACTCGGTATTACTTACAGACAGTGAATACATGTTTGGGCCGTGGCACTAGTTGTGAAATGTTTCCATCGTGGGAGTGCCCAGTGTTTTAATTCTGAGTGCTAACAGAAGCATTGCCCTATATGCAAAGGTTAAGTGGATGCTAAATTCTGTACTTGTAATATTCTTTAGTTTATGTGTTAGGTAGGATATATATTCCATTTACTTAATATCTCAGGGCATTTTACAGTTCCTCATATTAATATTTCTATGTATATGCTATAATTGTAAAGTTTATTTTAACCAGTGTGCTGCAACCTTTAGTGATCAGTAATAACAAAAACATAACTTATAAAACCTTTATTAAAAATCATACATAATGGCATCCACATATATCAGCTAAATGTTTACAGAAAGTAAAAATATAAAATGATTAGCTATAATTAACAACATTCACCAATAGACCTGTCATGACAAGACAAATGAGAAATAAGAGAAAAAGCGCCGAGTCAGAGAGGAAGCTATGGCCAAGAAATCAGAACCTATTCCTTCTCCTTAGATCAGCTGGGAACCACCTCTTCATTCTGAACTATCATCAGCTTCACTGCACTTTCTGTGGAAGAAAAAAATTCACTGAAGTTCTATACTGTATAGGCTTACCCTTTCTTATAAGGCATTCTACTGACCATCAACTCACAATTCTTGGCAGAAAAAAAAAATTATCCTGCAAACTTCCCAATTAATGGCACATTCAACTGTCATTTAGTTATGAAGAGTCTTAAGACTTAATGGACTCAACTTTAAAGTCTATGCTTTCATAAAATAATGAAATTTGTTCCAAAATATGAGCTTGAATTCTGAACCTTTGTGAAAGTTTTGGGCAACCTTCAACTGCTTTATAAATGGTTCTGCAGTAATGGATTTTCTTTCATCATCATTATAATGCTGTTTTACTATATACTGTAAATATTTCCTTACCATTTGTAGAAAGTCAATTAATTTCTTAGGATCTTGGACGGTGCTTAAGTCAACTATATCCATTGGGAGACCGTACTTCCTGTAGAGAAAATATTTTTTAAATTAATTACATTTAATAGGAACCCACACTACCTGAGCACAGACATATTTGCTTTCATTCACCCATAAACAAAATACAGCACCGTACTTGTGAAGAAATAAATCCAGCATATATTTATCATCCTTATCAACTGGGAAAACAACTGACGAGATAAACACAAACTACCGACTCACTTATATGGGCTAGGCTGAACTCCTGTAGCATCTGATAGGAACCGAAATTCTGGTAAATTTTCGATGAGACTGGAGCAAATAAGTTCGTCCCTTTGTGGTGAATTCTCAAGTTCCGGTTGGTAAGTCCTACGTAGTAGGGTGTGTCAATTTAGGGGGTGAACTGGCTAAATTGAAAATCGAGTAATTTGGTAGCAATTTATTGTAGTCTTTAAGCATGCAAAACAATATTCTGGCATAAATTTTTTTTTATAATAAGTCCTACCTACATCAAATGGATTTTTAAATGTACATATTTGTGAATTTATAACATAACCAGCGTTTGCACACATGTTACTGTTTCAAGTTTCAAATTATTATATTTTATTATCCGTAGTCTATTTGAAAGTAACCAATGCCTTCATACTCTCTTTGCTTTGGTTTCTTGTCATCAGTAGTCTGCTTGCTATTTGTGCTTTGATGTAACCTTCTCGCCTCTCGTGGCTGTAAACATGGCCCGCTGCTTCTGTGACCATTTTCACACATCTCTCCACACTTTGAGTGTGGGAAGGCCACTTCGGCACCTGCATTGGAGTCTCTTTAAGGTTTCTCAATTCTTGGCTAGTTAGACTTGTTGTCAATGGTGGCTCTAAGACTTCCAAACTCAAGTCAACCAATTCTGACAATTTGGTGGCATTGACGTTTATTGGGGGAACTTTTCTTGAATGAAACGAACAGTCTCCCAACTGGTCGTCATCTATTAGCGTTCCTCTAATCTTTAGAATGACTTCTACAGCCTCGGTTCGGAGATTGGTACATTGACTGCAAAGCATTGCTTGCAAAACTGCTTCTGATCGAGCATACCAAGCGGACCTTCTTGCCACAGGTAACACGATGTCCCTCACTACCTTCCTCTGTGTTCTTACTAGCTGCAATTGAAACAAAAGGTGATTGGGCCCATCCACCCACATAGGATTAAGTTTCACACTAAACCACTGGGGAAGATAAACTCCAATAATAAATTCAACAATTAACCTCAAATTCTTCAGCACTTTGCCCTTCAATTCGTGTTTGGAAATCCAAATCCTGCAGAAACGAAGAGCTGTAGTTAACCAACGGCTGTGACTGACAGGTCCAATCTCCAAGAGAGCCAATGACTGAGGCACTTCTCCTGATCTTATTGCTTGGGCAATACGATAAGCATAGGATTGATCTGTGCTGAGATCTTTGATGACTCCTTCAGACAACGCCGGAAGGGGAGGGCCAACTTCGACCTTTGGAAAGGTTGTATTTATTTCTAGTTGTGTTGCTTCATCCAGCATGATGCCAAGGGGACCTGACCACTTGTTGTTGCTCTTTGTAGGACCATCAAGTTCCTGGATGAGATGACGAAGAGGTAGCTCGCCTGTATGTAAATCACATACAATCCAAACAAGTCTTCTTCCTAGTTTTTTCTCTAAATGCGTCATTACACCCCCCTGCCATCCGGTGTTCACTGCAGTTGAATCTCCACCAACAGCCTGCAGTGAACTGCCAAGTCCTCTCTCCTGAACCCAACATAAAATATGATCAGCAATGACCTCTGCATGTTTCTTCCCTTCTACTTCAGTTTCGGGAGCAAAGTGAAACAAAAACCGACCACCAGGCTCAGAACAGACAGAGTAGTGTTCTTCTTTGATGAGACCTGGAAACTTTCTGTTCACTCCCTCTACTTCTAGCAAAACTTTTGTGTCATCTATTCTTCCATCAAACAAAAGACAGGAGAGCCCTCCCTCGCTTAAATCTTTTTCATGCTGATCAGATATTTCCTTCATTATTTTTTCTTGTGCTCTTCTAATTTTATTATGATCTATCACCAAAGATACATCCTCTCGGCTGATGAGGCCTGCATCTATCCAAGCGGCAGTTGCAATTTCTGCAGCCTCACGAAGTCCAGCATGGTGGCGAATACTAGCTAAAGCAATGTTTGAAATATTTCTTGTGTTGTATTTCATTTTCTTTGGTAAAGGTTCAGATGGCTCTTTGGAACTATCATCTGATGTTGCTTCCTGTTCATCAGAAGAACTATCAAAGAAGTGATAAACATCTTGACACAGCTCTTCCTCTCTTTGGATGGCTTCTTCACTCTTCATTTTCTTCTTTTGTTCCCTCTCTCGGATTTGTTCTCTCTTCTTGGCATTAGCAATCTGCTTCTTTGTTTCTGAATAATCTATTGAACCCATTTGCATACTTCCTTGGCCTTCTGCCTTTGTCCTCTGTGCCTTTATAAATTCAAGCTCTAAAACAGGGATCTTCTTTTCACGAGGACAACCACAATCAATGTGGGAATTATTTTCTCTCTTACCTGAGTGAGAACAGTTGGATTCAGAACATAATTGTATGGAGCACTTGCAGGTCAAAATGTCAAACAGAGTATCAAGTGTGTGCAGAAATTCATTTTTCCTGGCCAAGTTTCCTTTACCAAGTGATGTTTCAACTGCTTTGTGCCATAATTTCGTTAGTTTTAGCTCAATAGTTCGACACTGATTAATCACAGGTGGTTTGAATAGTGCATTAGCTTTTGTCCATTGATGCAGAAGAGGGACTATCATGTCATTTATGAGTTCTTTATCTGTATAGTTCCTTCTGTCCTTTGCATTTTTTTCTCGAAGGAGTAACCCTAATCTTAGCATGTCTCTCACTGTTGGAAGTTCTGATACAGGAAGCTCCTTCCCTTTACCAACTAGCAGGCTCAAGTGGGTTGACAACTGACTTCTTGTCTTCAATTTTGACATCTTCACACTATCTGACAAATAGAAAAATATTTCAATGTTTCATAATTCAATTGTTGTTTCAAAAAATATCAATTTGTTTATCAAAAATGCTGTAACAGAAATAACATAATAATTTCTTAGAACATAATGTTTTATACAATGATATAAGTAACTGCGACAATCAATATGCCCTACTTACAATAATTAAAATGTAGAATTCGTCTGGTAGAGTAGGTGCAAGTGCAATGAGAGCAAACCACCGTCTATGATATCTAAAAGGAGAGTGAGCCGGGCGCCTTATCCTCACGCTTGGTACAAGTCAAAACAAGAATTAAACTGTCCCACACGGAGAGCCTGTTCATGTTCATGTTCTGACATGCATATTGTACACAAGCTATAGAACCATAAAATACTCCATAATCCATATGCTTACATGAGATTAGTTAATATCAAGTGAATAATTCTAATCAAGTCTCATTAATTTGTTGAAATACTGATATTTGAAACTTTAAGGTATAATTGATGTAGGTGAGGGTTATTTCAATTCATTTTTGTTTGCTAATCTCAAGTTTAAACATAAAGAGGCACAATATTTTGACTACCAAATTTGATTTTTAACATGTTGACAAAATTGACACACCCTACTACGTAGGCTGGGTGTTGTTGGTATATAGGTGTAGAGTTCGTGACTTTCAGGGAGTCTTCGGGCATAAAAATATGGTGCTATTACTTCTACATGGCAAATGTCATAAGTACAGACAGTTTTTGGTTTGGTGGTGTTCTCATGACCGTTTCGTTAGCATTGAATTCTTGGGAATACCCGCTCGTTCGGAGTCCCTTGAATGGTGCTGCCTCTCGCGAGTGCGACATGACTTTAGATTAAGGGCAACAAATCATTCCTTTGACTTGATGGGGTCCGTGCGTCTATGTCCTAGCTTGAGAAATCTATGTTAAATCTCAGTGTGTCTAGTAAGCATTTGACCAATCGCATAAAAGAAACCTTCATGATCTATGAACATTGAAATTTGAGTTCTGTAAGGAAATTTTGAGTGTGCACTTTATCTACCGATGTGAGGGTGTATTTTGTAACATGTAACCCATTTTTTATTATTATTATATGATATGAGGCATCTAACTCAAATCATTATTATTCTATGATGATGTACTTAACCCCATGTATTATTATATGATATGATGTTATACTGCCAGATTCTGGGGTCACTAAGTCTAAGGGGATAACTTAACTCTAATCTTAATTCCTAAGGGTCGCTTCCACCAGACCCCCTCTGGACAGCATGTAGCTCGTTAGGTAGCGGGCAGAGTGGACTAGGCATTGGGTTAGGTTTTCCATTGACCAGATCGATAAGGGTAAAGAAGGGTGAAACCATAACATGTCTTACTTGATTTATTCCTTATCAAACATACTGGTAAAAAACATATACATGAATTGGCCTTCCTCAGAAGAACAACGGAAATGTGGTTACCCAGATGGGCCCCAAACTCTTACATTGATGGCGTGTCATCCACCTACTTATTGCATAACAATCTGTGACCACCGTACCTCAGTCGTTCCTTCTTACAATATCCCTTAACACATCAGACTGCTCCACCTGTGTGGGATCTAGTACCGTCGGTTATCATACATAGTAGCACCATCTCAACACACCTGTTACACTCCATACCTGCAAGTATGTGACTCCTTGTGACTTTTAGGTATACACAACAGGCACCTCGTTCGCACACCGCCCTCGGTGGGTAAAGACGAGGGCTTCACCTAGAGACATACCAGCACTATTTCTACGCCTGGTATTATAGGTCGCTCCAAGTGACGACCGCAGAGTTTCTCACGGTCTCCTTAGTTGTGACTATTCATTTGGAGTGGTGCGCTGAAAATCCACAGGTTCACAGTGGATTGGCATAGCGGGGAGTAGTCCCCACCTGTTGTGACGCTCAAAGGGACAATGGCGGCCGGGCGGCAAGGTACTCCGACCACATGGCACCTGAGGTGACGGTAGAACGAGGAAGACTGAGAAATAATGCCTGACGGGCGGTTATCCCACCCCTTAACACATTCCTATCACACTTATATATCCGGCAAAGCTTTAAACTGTAGTAACTTCTTTTTATCAACCTTAATTATAGGGCGGGATATAGCCCGCTAGGACACTGACCTGAGGTGACGGTAGAACGAGGAAGACTGAGGGCAGTGCCCCGCCGCTCCTCGTCACATAGGCCTACAGTTTCCAATCCTCAATTTACACTTTTGTTTCTTATGGTTCTCACCTGAACACTTTTCGGTATATTGTCACTCATGTCTTATAAACACATATTTTAATCCTAAATTACACACTAAGGTAAGGTCTTGGTTTGCTAGTGCTTGGGTAAATGCATGGGATTATAATATCAACGTGGCATCTGAGGCGGGTACATGACGCGCCTTGAAACAAAGGCTGAATGTTCATGGCGGGGGTGTATCAACTTCACTTAAAACTGTAATGAGGGATCCTCCTCTCACACATTGCACTATTTGAACACAGACATAAGATTCTCTGATCACTGTACCTGTCGTGGGTATATGTCACGTGAGGCTACGAGGTGTATTAAATTCATACCGACGCATACACGATATTTCCTTTCAAGTATAGTTTCTGGATCACTGTCAACACCTCACATAGTTCTGATACATTTATCCTTTTTCCAGATCATTGTTCTCATGTATTTTCATATGATATCTATTGGAGTTATGTTCGCTACACGCTCACAGACGTAAATAGTAAGACCTTCAAACCCTGATCCACACTTAGTCTTACAGTACACTAGTCTGGCTCAACTGGACTTTAACATTCATCTTATGCCTACCCTGAGTGATCCTTAATGCTATGAATACATACACTTAATATGATATAACTATACCTGGGTACAATACAACACATGGTCTAGGAACCTTGAGTAAGTGAGTTGTCCTTTATCAATGTTTCCCGTTTTCTGAGGTTCTACAAGCGCGGTGCATTTGAATGTTATGTAGCGTAATATGAATTAAATGGGATTTTTAGGGATGACAATGATGTGCGCAGTACAATGTATGTAACACCATTTATTATTATTATGATATGATGTATTTACCGCCATTCAGTATTATTATGACATGATGTACCTAACCCCATGTGCTATTATTTTTGGTGCTATTTTGTAATATGTATCCCAATATATTTTTTTTATGAAGGGGTGTCACATTCTAGTTGTATGTTAACAGATTTCCATTTCTTTTACCCAATCCTGACCACCGGTAGGGAATTATTTTTCTATTTTTATTGATATAATTGGTGCAATGTTTTGTATGAGCATTTATACTTTATATTAATGATTTAATGTGTATGTCACTACTTACGTGTTTTCTGAACGTTACCGCATAATGTAAATCTTGGGGAAGGGGGAAGCTTTGTAATGATCATGATAATAGCTAACCTGAAAACCTAAAGGATTCATATTAGGCTACGCTCAAACGTCCACAAAACCTTCTGAGTCCCCCAGTGGAAACGTCCCCCGTTTTCTGTTTCCCCCGTCTTTGTCTACGGGAGCTTGGAATATAATCCGCGGATTTAGTAGCAGACGCTGTATGCTGGGACCTGTTGCCATCCAACCCTTTGTAATCAATTTAATTTTGCTTTTGATAGCTGAGTCAGAGCATTGTTAGTGAAGATAATAGTAGAGAATGAAAATGAGTTCATAGTCTCAATTTCAACGTCAGAGTGTACCGTAAATTAATTCATCGAAATAGGAGTAGGTGGACTCCCTGGCCTAGTTTGAGTGAGGGCGCCGCGGGCATTTCTACCGTTAGTGAGTGCCCGTCCCTTCATCCATACAGGTATGCCATTCCACGCTGTGTTGTAATTTGCCCTTCTTTAAGTGATTTGACCCAATTAATAGTTGATTGTGCAAGTGTTACAGTAACGTAGTTGATATGCTCTGAGTGAAGTCATATTTACGTCTTTAACGTCCCCTGAAACATGGTGATGTCACCGGTTAGTGAGTGCCCGTCCCTTCATCCATACAGGTCCCTAACGCAGCCTAGGCTGTGTCTGTAGGGTGGATGTTGTATCCACAATGTCTTGTGAGATGTCCGAGGTCCAGTAGGATCTGTTACCTTCGTGAGACCCGGCCGTCAGACGCTTCAGACCACCTATAGCCCCCATAGCTGGCTCGTCTGGCCCTAACGCTCGGCCAGCGAGGTGACCCCGGATTACCAAGCCACACACCACTACCAGCCCCCATCATTGGTGGATGAGTGTCTAACTCAGTAGGGCTATTTGTGTGGTGGAATTAATCCACTGGGATCCCCAGAGTTCGTCGGAAAGTACTCCAAGGTGGCTGGACCCCATGGCTGTTGCTTGAGTATCACCCCTGACGACTGAGTGTTGTAGTGGCAGTTGCCCTGGTCTTTATGGTGCTAAGTGACTATAATAGTTGTGTTATTGAGTATGTCCACCCAGTAGGGTTGGAAGTGTTGTTGAGTATGTCCACCCAGTAGGGTTGGAAGTGTTATTATGTCCACCCAGTAATGGTGTGAGTATGTTGAGCCTGAGGGCCTAGTACTAGATTTCGTCTGTTGGTACAAACAAATTCTTTCTCGTAATTTCATATTCATGTTTAAATAAACTTTGTATTTGTATAACTGTGTCTATTATTTACCTACAGTGTTTACCGTTATTTCTTCCCTATTGCTTGATACTATCATTACATCTACCCACGAGCCTCCTATCGTCACGCTACCAATGGTAATAAGTATAAGAGTAAAAGGAATTGTTACGGGCACACAGAGGCCCTAATAAATGGTGGCAGTTCAGGCCCTCATAAATGGTGGCAGCTATGGTGATGTAATGAACATAGTATCGAGTTGGGAGGAATGACTGTGATACTGTAGTTTTTAACTGAGTTATAACCATTTCTCTGTACGGGTATTTAATAACCATTCCACTGTAACTAATGAGTATTTCAGATTGCTAATAATTTTGTCCCATATTTTTCCGAGGTACAGATTTTTGTGGTGGTTTGCAGAGAAGGTAATAAGTTCAAAGAAATACCTTGGAGTTAGGTTAGAAAAAGTCTTGTTTAAAGTAAAGGAAACCTGCAACAATAACTTGAGTGTAGAGTGTGAATAAGGTTCATTAATATTGGAAGAATTTTGATGTGTAACAATCTGCCTCAAATTTTTTTTTTCCGTTGTTAACTCAGTATTACTTACAGACAGTGAATACATGTTTGGGCCGTGGCACTAGTTGTGAAATGTTTCCATCGTGGGAGTGCCCAGTGTTTTAATTCTGAGTGCTAACAGAAGCATTGCCCTATATGCAAAGGTTAAGTGGATGCTAAATTCTGTACTTGTAATATTCTTTAGTTTATGTGTTAGGTAGGATATATATTCCATTTACTTAATATCTCAGGGCATTTTACAGTTCCTCATATTAATATTTCTATGTATATGCTATAATTTTAAAGTTTATTTTAACCAGTGTGCTGCAACCTTTAGTGATCAGTAATAACAAAAACATAACTTATAAAACCTTTATTAAAAATCATACATAATGGCATCCACATATATCAGCTAAATGTTTACAGAAAATAAAAATATAAAATGATTAGCTATAATTAACAACATTCACCAATAGACCTGTCATGACAAGACAAATGAGAAAAGAGAAAAAGCGCCGAGTCAGAGAGGAAGCTATGGCCAAGAAATCAGAACCTATTCCTTCTCCTTAGATCAGCTGGGAACCTCCTCTTCATTCTGAACTATCAGCAGCTTCACTCTGCACTTTCTGTGGAAGAAAAAAATTCACTGAAGTTCTATACTGTATAGGCTTACCCTTTCTTATAAGGCATTCTACTGACCATCAACTCACAATTCTTGGCAGAAAAAAAAATTATCCTGCAAACTTCCCAATTAATGGCACATTCAACTGTCATTTAGTTATGAAGAGTCTTAAGACTTAATGGACTCAACTTTAAAGTCTATGCTTTCATAAAATAATGAAATTTGTTCCAAAATATGAGCTTGAATTCTGAACCTTTGTGAAAGTTTTGGGCAACTTTCAACTGCTTCATAAATGGTTCTGCAGTAATGGATTTTCTTTCATCATCATTATATTGCTGTTTTACTATATACAGTTAACCCTCACTTTATGCAGTTAATGTAACCCGGAGGGTACCGCGGAAAGTGAGGAACGCGTAAAGTGAACAACATAACATATGGGATTAATTGAAATGGAGTCCAGGCCGATCCCCAAAC
Source organism: Homarus americanus (assembly GCF_018991925.1). Lineage (NCBI taxonomy): Eukaryota > Metazoa > Arthropoda > Malacostraca > Decapoda > Nephropidae > Homarus > Homarus americanus. Next base: position 3,055,712 of record NW_024735554.1, read on the forward strand.
TCCACTTTTTGACGACACATAACTGTTGCAGTAAAAATTTTATCTTAACTTTATGATGGTATGAAAAAACAAGTAATATAGAAGAGGTTAGGTTAGGAAAGATAAAGGTTAACATAGGAAAAATAAAGGAAAGGTTAGAAAACTAAAAATTAGGTGGAACACTTACGGTAGTAGAAGAGATGGGTCGGCATACGGGGGTGGAGGCTGGTTCCGAGGTAGAGGGCAGATTACTGGCCTTCATGTGAATCACCATTACTAGGTGAATCATCATCACTGTCACTTACAGTTGTCAGGGCTTCCCTGACAAATCCCTCAAAGTCAACTTCACTGTCACTATCAATGGCTTGGGCTGGCTGTGGTGGGTTGCGGGTGAAGAAATCTGTTATGCTTTGCTGACGGCTGGCGTTGATGTTGTCGTGATACACCTTGATGTACGGCTCCATAGCCTGCACCAGCCGGTTATGGAAGACTTCATAGCGGTCATCGTCATTGTCGCGGGAAAGGAAGGACTTCATCTTCTCTGCACACTCCATGGCACCCTTAATATCACTATGACTTAAATTGTGTTCTTCGGAGACTGCCGCACCTTCTTCCTCCTCTTCACTGACGTGTTCTTCTTCCAACATCTCGTCGGCAGTCACTTCAGGATTTCTGATCACCTCCAGGATGTCGTCGTTGGTGGTCTCGGAGAAGCCTGGAACTGTAACAGTCTGCGCAGCTTCTCTGGCAAGGTCCACTGCTACTGCAACATTCTGAACCTCACCAGTCACAGATTGACTCCTCCTCTCACCTGGTATTCCATGCAACACATGTCTCCATGCGTGACGAATTGTAGCAATAGACAGCTGATCCCATGACTCCACCAAGATGTCCACAGCTTTCTTGATGTTAAATACTCTCCAGAATTGTTTGAAGAGTATTTTTTGCTGTTCTAACTGTTGTTCCTCATCTTCGTCGCTCTTGCTATCGGTGGTGGTGTCACTCAGGTTACGCAACTCTTCCCTGGTGTTGGTGTAGTCGTTCAGGAGCTGGAATTTTTTTGTTGAGAATGCAGCTTTCACATTGCAAATCAACTCCTGGTCCATGGGCTGTAATATAGACGTAGTGTTGGGAGGAAGGAAGACCACTTTTACGTTGGGGTGACGATCTAACAGTAGGGGCGAGTGTCCTGGTGCGTTGTCCAGCAGCAACAAAATATTAAATGGGACATTCTGTCGCTCACAGAATTTCTTTACATCGGGAACAAAACAGTCATCAAACCAGGAGAGGGACAGTGTAGAGAACATCCATGCCTTACGTGCTGTCAGCCAGTGGACATTTAGCTTGGTCATGTCCATGCTCTTGTAGGCGTGCGGCTTGCGGGCTGTGTGGATCACCGATAACTTGAGCTTACAGGTACCGGAGGCATTGGTGGTAAACAGGACGGTGATGCGTTCCTTCTGCATTTTCCGGCCCCGAATCCTGCTGGCATTCTTCACAACGAAGGACTTGGAAGGTAGTTTTTTCCAGAAAAGACCAGATTCGTCCATGTTAAACACCTGGTCGTCACTGTACTGTCCTTCCTCCATAATCTCACGTAAAAACGGAGGAAATTCCCGAGCCGCAGCACGATCAGCACTCGCTTCTTCACCACCAATGTTTATATTGGTGATCTTGTTCCGGATCTTAAACCTCTGTAACCACCCAGAGGAAGCATTAAAGGGTTTGGGCTCTGAAGTTCCCATCTTTCGTGCCACTGCCATGTACAGTTCACGTGCGTAGTCCTTCACAGAGCGCGTGTCGACCGCCATGTTCCGTCGCGCCTGACGCACCAAGTACCTCACAAGTAATTTTTCTGTCTTGAGAAGCACCTGGTTGTGAAAATACTTGATCATAGAAGCACCTGTAGACTTTGTGATCTTCATGTGCTCCTTTATCTTGGCTGAATCCTTCTTTATAGTCCGGATCGTAGATTCGTTCACGCCATTCTGGCGCGCCAAATCAACCTGCCTTGTTCCTTTCTCCAACTCTTGGGTGATGCTATACTTCACCTCGTAGCTTAAGGAACGTCGTGTCTTCTTTGGTTTAGTGCCGCTGGGTCCAGGTAAGGAAAGGTTTCTCTCTGGGGGTGGTGGTCCGGGCGGAAGCCATTTTACGGAACAATGGATGCGCGTTTACACGGAGTGGCCTGGAGGGATGAAACTGCCGCGGCTAGGTCAAGCGTCGTCTCTCCTCCCTCCCTCCCTCCCCCGGGTGGACACGTCATAATACTTTAAGCCAATTACAGCTAGCAGCAGAGGGGGGTAGGGATGCATGGCCAATCACAGGTCTGATACGTCATATGACGTCAGTGATAACGCAACAAAGACACACACTGCGCAACCTTACCGCGCCGCTTGCCCAAGCGGAGGGAGAGGCAGGCAGGCGGGCGGGTGGGTGGCGCGTGGGGCAAATCTAAAAATAGCGTCGCGCCGGACACACTCCGCGTAATGGGGTTCACGTACCGCGTAATGTGAGCACGTGAGGTTCTGGCAAGGCACCGCGTAATGTGAGGGTTGACTGTACTGTAAATATTTCCTTACCATTTGTAGAAAGTCAATTAATTTCTTAGGATCTTGGACGGTGCTTAAGTCAACTATATCCATTGGGAGACCATACTTCCTGTAGAGAAAATATTTTTTAAATTAATTACATTTAATAGGAACCCACACTACCTGAGCACAGACATATTTGCTTTCATTCACCCATAAACAAAATACAGTACCGTACTTGTGAAGAAATAAATCCAGCATATATTTATGATCATTATCAACTGGGAAAACAACTGACGAGATAAACACAAACTACCGACTCACTTATATGGGCTAGGCTGAACTCCTGTAGCATCTGATAGGAACCGAAATTCTGGTAAATTTTCGATGAGACTGGAGCAAATAAGTTCGTCCCTTTGTGGTGAATTCTCAAGTTCCGGTTGGTAAGTCCTACGTAGGCTGGGTGTTGTTGGTATATAGGTGTAGAGTTCGTGACTTTCAGGGAGTCTTCGGGCATAAAAATATGGTGCTATTACTTCTACATGGCAAATGCCATAAGTACAGACAGTTTTTGGTTTGGTGGTGTTCTCATGAGGACCGTTTCGTTAGCATTGAATTCTTGGGAATACCCGCTCGTTCGGAGTCCCTTGAATGGTGCTGCCTCTCGCGAGTGCGACATGACTCTTTAGATTAAGGGCAACAAATCATTCCTTTGACTTGATGGGGTCCGTGCGTCTATGTCCTAGCTTGAGAAATCTATGTTAAATCTCAGTGTGTCTAGTAAGCATTTGACCAATCGCATAAAAGAAACCTTCATGATCTATGAACATTGAAATTTGAGTACTGTAAGGAAATTTTGAGTGTGCAACGAGGGTGACAATAGTGCATAGGGGTGAATTTCTAAAATTGATTAAATGGAATGGCCATTGGTCCAATACTGCGTACCCATGAAAAAAGAACACAGGCGAAATCCTGGGTCATTTGGACAATATTTAGAGGTAGCTCAAGTCAATTGAAGTTTTATCCTTTTGGCAAAAAATACGAATATTCATAATATGCCGGTTTATTTTAAAATTTACACATTGAGCAAGTTTATGTGTACACTGTACATATAAATGATTAATTCCTTTTTAAAATGAAACTGCAGTGAACACGCTTACATCAATGGGTGGGAGAGGTGTGGACAACCCATTCATTGTTTTCGCTTTTTGCTTGTAAGGTCCTGTTTTGATGTCCCTGGTTGTGACCGCCTCTGCTCTTCAACAACCTGCAGCAGATGTTGACGCTGGTCTTCACTCTTCGTGATCTTGCTGTTGAATGCCTGTATCAAGGCAATCCCTCTCTCTGCAGTGTCGTTGATGACTCTGAGACCACCCACAACTGCGACGCCAGTTTTGAAGTCTTCATCATCAGACCATGTGTCAGGTTCCTTGGACAAAAAAGAAGTCTTCATTTTGAGACTTTCAAATAGAAAGTTTGATCCTCTAGAAGCAAAGTCTGAGAGCTGCTTTGTGGGAAGGGAAGATGTGGCAGGAAGAGCAGCACGTTTTGGTGAATCCTCGGTCGCCTTCCTCTCAACGATTGCCCGAACTATGTTTGTCTTCATTGTTGCATTAACTTGTGGATCGAAGAGTGCAAGACCCACCAAGCCTTCACTGAGGTACCACAGGTGACGACCGAAGACTGTGAGACATGTTCTTGATATTTTGACGTCGTGGTACTCTGACAGGTCTTGGAGGAGCCGCAAATCATTAGCAGGAGCGGAGGATGGAACGGAGGCCGTGAACCATGCACTGACATACACCTCTAGCACAAAGAATGTGAATCGTTTCAAGCCTAATGTCTCACGAGCAGTTAGTTTAAACTGATTAGCAAAAATCAGGATCTTCATGACATAAATGAGCTTAGCCATCCACCGTGCTCGGTGAAGTGCTCCGGGCCGTCGGAGATTAAACTTGGGTAGAGCTCCATCGAGACACCTGATTGCTAGCTCCAGTACCTCACGGTAATCATCACGTGGCTGCTGCTTCTTGCCCAGATGATGTTTCCAGCAACAGATGAGGTCATCTCGTTTCTCGTACAAACTTGGAGGGAGGTCTGAGAGAGGGCTGTAGTCATCTTGACTGATGTCCTTCCACTTATGCTTGAAGCGAGAGAAGAGAGTATTATCTGGTCCAGAGGAAGGCCCCATGCATTCCACATACGCTTTCTCGGCAACAAGCTCAAGGATGTGGTGACGACACGCGAGATGCAGAAGACGGCGGCCGAGTTTCTGCTCCAGAATGACACATGCCCCCGACAAGTGCCCAGTGTTTGAAGCTGTTGTGTCAAAACTGAGTGCTGAAACATTCTCTGATATTTTCCACTCTTCCAGCGCTGCACTGACTGCTGTAGCAATGGCCTGTCCAGTCCCTGACAATAGTTTCGGGACACCAAGCAGCTTTTCAGTATTGATTCCGGAGACAAGAATGGCGATTCGGTCAACACTCGCTCCTTGTTCATCAGGAATAATTTTTCCATCCCAGTGCACAGTGAGCACTTCACTAGGTTGAAATTTTTCTTTAATTTCGTTGGCAATCCCAGAACGGTGGGTCGCTCGCGAAGTACGCACTGTCTCATAGTTTAAAACTAGTTCCATTGGGTCATGACCTAGACTAGCAGCCGTGGCACTGACGATCCGGAGAGCAGAGCGGTGACTGATCCCAGTGCGGTCCAATGTACTTGACAATTCAGGGGTGATAACTTTGAGAGTAGCACGTTTACGATTGGAAGAAGATACCACTGGTGATATCGCTAGGGAACTTGTAGATGATGACGAGCTTGATTGTGATTCTGTTTCAGACGAAGAACCCAACTCATCATATTCAAGAGCAGAACTGGCTTGATTCTGTTGTAGAGATTGCTTACTCTTGCTTTCTTCCCGACGCTTGATGGAACAAGCAATCTTTTTGTCTACTCCTGCCATTACACCTCTTCTCCCTTTTTCTCGTTGCGCTGCCAGGAATGCTCGGTCTTCTTTGATGGTCAAGAGCTGCATTGCCTTGGGGTGGGCAACATCGAAGAGGTCCTCTAACTCATCACAAAAAGTTTCCTCTTTCTTACGTTGTGTGTCTGTAGTGCGAGTGCAGTTTTTCTTAAGTCCCTTCCACATTAAAAATAGATCCACTACCTTTCGTCCAATACTCTTCTTAGTTATGGTAGGAATCCGTGCTTTATTCCAGAAACTAATAACCGATGCTGCAACTTCACTCGCAGAATCATTCACTGTTTTCTTATGTTCATTGTGACCGTGGAAAAACAGACGTAGAACATCTCTTGAAGGAAGTTGTGCACCCGTGATTTCGGTTATGTGTTGACCAATGAGCCAAACTTCAGTTTTTGAACGTGTACTCTCCATTGAACCTGAAACAAACAAAAACATTTATGTAACTTATGTTGTTACTGTTATGCAAACAACAGCACCCATAAAGCATACGGCATGCAAGATCACTTGTATAAAGTTTTTAAAGTGTTATATACCTAAATTGATGCATTGATTTTAGACAAAGACAATGGTACTAACCGTAATACTGCAACAAGAGCGACGCGCACACACCCACCGTCACGTCTCACACACAACTGATGCTACTGTACCAGTCAGACACTGGCACACAACCTCTTCCCCCTACCCAGACTGACACCCGCCTCTCCCTCCCCTCTGCATTGCCAATAGCTGCACCAGCCAAAATACTCATTACTCATTTTTAGAAAAAATGTTAGGAACAACTTTAGTTTGAATTTGCATTCTACATATACCTGCAAAGTTTCATAGTAATCGGTTCATAAATAAAGAAATTAGAAAAAATCAATAATAATTTCAGTAGTGTTAACTTCAAATGGCTTGAGCCACCTCTAAATATTGTCCAAATGACCCAGGATTTCGCCTGTGTTCTTTTTTCATGGGTACGCAGTATTGGACAAATGGCCATCTAAAAATAAAAACTTTCACTTTTTATTGTCACTCTAGTGTGCACTTTATCTACCGATGTGAGGGTGTATTTTGTAACATGTAACCCATTTTTTATTATTATTATATGATATGAGGCATCTAACTCAAATCATTATTATTCTATGATGATGTACTTAACCCCATGTATTATTATATGATATGATGTTATACTGCCAGATTCTGGGGTCACTAAGTCTAAGGGGATAACTTAACTCTAATCTTAATTCCTAAGGGTCGCTGCCACCAGACCCCCTCTGGACAGCATGTAGCTCGTTAGGTAGCGGGCAGAGCGGACTAGGCATTGGGTTAGGTTTTCCATTGACCAGATCGATAAGGGTAAAGAAGGGTGAAACCATAACATGTCTTACTTGATTTATTCCTTATCAAACATACTGGTAAAAAACATATACATGAATTGGCCTTCCTCAGAAGAACAACGGAAATGTGGTTACCCAGATGGGCCCCAGACTCTTACATTGATGGCGTGTCATCCACCTACTTATTGCATAACAATCTGTGACCACCGTACCTCAGTCGTTCCTTCTTACAATATCCCTTAACACATCAGACTGCTCCACCTGTGTGGGATCTAGTACTGTCGGTTATCATACATAGTAGCACCATCTCAACACACCTGTTACACTCCATACCTGCGAGTATGTGACTCCTTGTGACTTTTAGGTATACACAACAGGCACCTCGTTTGCACACCGCCCTCGATGGGTAAAGACGAGGGCTTCACCTAGAGACATACCAGCACTATTTCTACGCCTGGTATTATAGGTCGCTCCAAGTGACGACCGCAGAGTTTCTCACGGTCTCCTTAGTTGTGACTATTCATTTGGAGTGGTGCGCTGGAAATCCACAGGTTCACAGTGGTTTGGCATAGCGGTGAGTAGTCCCCACCTGTTGTGACGCTCAAAGGGACAACGGCGGCCGGGCGGCAAGGTACTCCGACCACATGGCACCTGAGGTGACGGTAGAACGAGGAAGACTGAGAAATAATGCCTGACGGGCGGTTATCCCACCCCTTAACACATTCCTATCACACTTATATATCCGGCAAAGCTTTAAACTGTAGTAACTTCTATTTATCAACCTTAATTATAGGGCGGGATATAGCCCGCTAGGACACTGACCTGAGGTGACGGTAGAACGTGGAAGACTGAGGGCAGTGCCCCGCCGCTCCTCGTCACATAGGCCTACAGTTTCCAATCCTCAATTTACACTTTTGTTTCTTATGGTTCTCACCTGAACACTTTTCGGTATATTGTCACTCATGTCTTATAAACACATATTTTAATCCTAAATTACACACTAAGGTAAGGTCTTGGTTTGCTAGTGCTTGGGTAAATGCCTGGGATTATAATATCAACGTGGCATCTGAGGCGGGTACATGACGCGCCTTGAAACAAAGGCTGAATGATCATGGCGGGGGTGTATCAACTTCACTTAAAAACTGTAATGAGGGATCCTCCTCTCACACATTGCACTATTTGAACACAAGACATAAGATTCTCTGATCACTGTACCTGTCGTGGGTATATGTCACGTGAGGCTACGAGGTGTATTAAATTCATACCGACGCATACACGATATTTCCTTTCAAGTATAGTTTCTGGATCACTGTCAACACCTCACATAGTTCTGATACATTTATCCTTTTTCCAGATCATTGTTCTCATGTATTTTCATATGATATCTATTGGAGTTATGTTCGCTACACGCTCACAGACGTAAATAGTAAGACCTTCAAACCCTGATCCACACTTAGTCTTACAGTACACTAGTCTGGCTCAACTGGACTTTAACATTCATCTTATGCCTACCCTGAGTGATCCTTAATGCTATGAATACATACACTTAATATGATATAACTATACCTGGGTACAATACAACACATGGTCTAGGAACCTTGAGTAGGTGAGTTGTCCTTTATCAATGTTTCCCGTTTTCTGAGGTTCTACAAGCGCGGTGCATTTGAATGTTATGTAGCGTAATATGAATTAAATGGGATTTTTAGGGATGACAATGATGTGCGCAGTACAATGTATGTAACACCATTTATTATTATTATGATATGATATGATGTATTTACCGCCATTCAGTATTATGACATGATGTACCTAACCCCATGTGCTATTATTTTTGGTGCTGTTTTGTAATATGTATCCCAATATATTTTTTTTATGAAGGTGTGTCACATTCTAGTTGTATGTTAACAGATTTCCATTTCTTTTACCCAATCCTGACCACCGGTAGGGAATTATTTTTCTATTTTTATTGATATAATTGGTGCAATGTTTTGTATGAGCATTTATACTTTATATTAATGATTTAATGTGTATGTCACTACTTACGTGTTTTCTGAACGTTACCGCATAATGTAAATCTTGGGGAAGGGGGAAGCTTTGTAATGATCATGATAATAGCTAACCTGAAAACCTTAAGGATTCATATTACGCTCAAACGTCCACAAAACCTTCTGAGTCCCCCAGTGGAAACGTCCCCCGTTTTCTCTGTTTCCCCGTCTTTGTCTATGGGAGCTTGGAATATAATCCGCGGATTTAGTAGCAGACGCTGTATGCTGGGACCTGTTGCCATCCAACCCTTTGTAATCAATTTAATTTTGCTTTTGATAGCTGAGTCAGAGCATTGTTAGTGAAGATAATAGTAGAGAATGAAAATGAGTTCATAGTCTCAATTTCAACATCAGAGTGTACCGTAAATTAATTCATCGAAATAGGAGTAGGTGGACTCCCTGGCCTAGTTTGAGTGAGGGCGCCGCGGGCATTTCTACCGTTAGTGAGTGCCCGTCCCTTCATCCATACAGGTATGCCATTCCACGCTGTGTTGTAATTTGCCCTACTTTAAGTGATTTGACCCAATTAATAGTTGATTGTGCAAGTGTTACAGTAACGTAGTTGATATGCTCTGAGTGAAGTCATATTTACGTCTTTAACGTCCCCTGAAACGTGATGTTGTCACCGGTTAGTGAGTGCCCGTCCCTTCATCCATACAGGTCCCTAACGCAGCCTAGGCCGTGTCTGTAGGGTGGATGTTGTATCCACAATGTCTGGGGAGATGTCCGAGGTCCAGTAGGATCTGTTACCTTCGTGAGACCCGGCCGTCAGACACTTCAGACCACCTATAGCCCCCATAGCTGGCTCGTCTGGCCCTAACGCTCGGCCGGCGAGGTGACCCCGGATCACCAAGCCACACACCACTACCAGCCCCCATCATTGGTGGATGAGTGTCTAACTCAGTAGGGCTATTTGTGTGGTGGAATTAATCCACTGGGATCCCCAGAGTTCGTCGGAAAGTACTCCATGGTGGCTGGACCCCATGGCTGTTGCTTGAGTATCACCCCTGACGACTGAGTGTTGTAGTGGCAGTTGCCCTGGTCTTTATGGTGCTAAGTGACTATAATAGTTGTGTTATTGAGTATGTCCACCCAGTAGGGTTGGAAGTGTTATTATGTCCACCCAGTAATGGTGTGAGTATGTTGAGCCTGAGGGCCTAGTACTAGATTTCGTCTGTTGGTACAAACAAATTCTTTCTCCTAATTTCATATTCATGTTCAAATAAACTTTGTATTTGTATAACTGTGTCTTATTATTTACCTACAGTGTTTACCGTTATTTCTTCCCTATTGCTTGATACTATCATTACATCTACCCACGAGCCTCCTATCGTCACGCTACCAATGGTAATAAGTATAAGAGTAAAAGGAATTGTTACGGGCACACAGAGGCCCTAATAAATGGTGGCAGTTCAGGCCCTCATAAATGGTGGCAGTAGCAGCCCTCATAACAACATGCCCTATACTGCCAGACTTGGGGTCACTAATGCGAAGGGGGAATACTGAACTCTAATCTTAATTTCTCAGGGTCGCTGCCACCAGACCCCCTCTGGACAGCATGTAGCTCGTTAGGTAGCGTGCAGGGTGGACTAGGCATTGGGTTAGGTTTTCCATTGACCAGATCGATAAGGGGAAAGAAGGGTGAAACCATAACATGTCTTAATTAATTTATTCCTTATAAAGCATACTGGTAAAAAACATACAAATGAATTGGTCTTCCTCAGAAGAACAACGAAAATGTTGGTTACCCAGATGGGCACCAGACGTCTTACATTAATGGCGTGTCATCCACATACTTATTGCATAACAATCTGTGACCACCTTACCTCGGTCATTCCTTCTTACACTACCCCTTAACACATCAGACTGCTCCACCTGTATGGAATATAGCACCGTCGGTTATCATACATAGTAGCACCCTCTCAACACACCCGTTACCCTCCACACCTGCAGGTATGGGACTCCTTGTAATTTCTAGGTATACCTAACAGGCACCTCGTTCGCACACCGCCATGGATGGGAAGAGACGAGGGCTACACCAAGAGACATGCCAGTACTATTTCTACGCCTGGTATTATAGGTCGCTCCAAGTGACGACCGCGGAGTTTCTCAAGCGTTTCCTTATTTGTTCTACTCATTTGGGGTGGTGTGCTGGGGATCCACAGGTTCACAGTGGAAGTGCCTGACCACTGTGGTGTGGCCTTCACATGGCTGACGCCCGGTAGGCGCTCAGAACGCGTCGTCCTGTATTGGGAGAAGTCGAGGCATCACTGAGAATACTGCCGGAGGGGCTTTCGTCACCACACATTAGTACACTATGACTTCACTTTATGACATCAGGCAAGGTTTTAAGATGTAAAAACTGCTAGATAAGTCCTTTTTAGGGCTGAATAAAGCATGATAAAGGACACTGACCTGTATTGGGAGAAGTCGAGGCATCCCTGAGGGTGAAGTCCCGACTCCCCCCTCCTCTCCGTTTAGGCCTACAGTTTCCAATCTTCAGTTTTCACTTTGGATTCTTATGGTTCCCACATCTCCATTTTCCTATCTATTGTGACCTCATGCTTTAGAAATACATATCTTAATACTAAATTACACACTAAGGTAAGGGTCTGGTTTGCTAGTTCCTGGGTAAATTCATTGGGTTATAATATCAACGCGGCACACCCGAGGCGGCCTAGGCGCCAACCCAAACAAAGCCTAGCATCGTATTTTCATGGCGTGGGTATACAAGATATTCTTTTTGAAGCATAGTTTCTAGATCACTTCCAACACTTCACATAGTTCTGATACCTTTATCCTTTTTCCAGATCATTGTTCTCATGTATTTTCATATGATATCTGTGGAAGTTATGTTCGCTACACGTTCACAGACGTAAATAGTATGACCTTCAAACCATGATCCACACTTAGTCCTACAGTACACTAGCCCGGCTCAACTGGACTTTCCCAATCATCTTATGGATACCCTGAATTCTCCTTAATGCTATGAATACATACAATTAACATTATATAACTGTACCTGGGTACAATACAACACATGGTCTAGGAACATTGAGTAGGTGAATTATCCTTTAACAGTGTTTCCCGTTTTCTGAGATTCTACAAGCGCGGTGGATTTGAATGTTATACAGCGTAATATGAATTAAATGAGGTTTTTAGGAATGACAATGATGTGCGCAGTACAGCCCATGCCAGTGGATTTTATTTATACACACATATTATATATCAGGTATTCTATTTATGTATGGATTATTGAAGAGAAACTCTTATTGTATTCTTTATAAGAATTTAAATGTAGTAGCCTACATATTCAACAGTTATTGATTGCATTAAATTGAATAGCTATGCTACCTTTATTGTCTAACAATTATATTTACTTGTTACATGTTTTTTATCAGTTTAGGCAGCAAATGTAAGAACCATTTACAGAAAAAATGAACATCATCAAATTAAAAAGACATACTGTACACTGTACAGTATATGCAAAATATAAGACTACTCATAACAACCAGAAGCAGCAACAATTAAAGCATAACATGAACAAGTGCGCAACAATTACTAATACACATTTTAAATACCAAAAATAAAAAAAGACATCCATGCATAACTTGCTGAGAACAGTAACTGCTACTGTACATAGTGTAAGCCAAAGCAAAAAGCAGCCATGCAAAACAAAATTGCTTAAGACAAGCATATACAACAATATACTGCATGAGATTAGGTCAGTATTGTTGGATGTTCAAATCACACATTTCTACATTATGCTGTGAAACATTTATCATTACCTGATGCTAATATCTCACTGGTGAACATATGGAGTAGTACTCATATGTGTACTGCAGTAAATTTTAAATACTGTATTTAGCATTATCTAAATGTATTTTTTATGGGATTAGCTCACCAGGGCACAGGTCAATGACCCACATCAGGGCCTGGGGCGAAAATATAATAATAATAATAATAATTGTTAAAAATTAATAAAAAATAATATAAATAATAATAATAATAATATAATAATAATTATAAAAAATAAATAAATAAATTAACAAAATCAATAGTGAGAAACAAATGTATGTTGTGTTGTCAAAGTAAGGGAAACAATTGAGACCCAGCATTTGTGTGTAAATGAGGCAGAAAGTCAGATCAGCAACTTGGTCAAAATTTTTGTGATGCCATATGGCAGCAGGGTCTACCATTAGACAACACTTTATGCTTCCAATATCTTCCCAGGCGGTAGTACCTCCCTGTTTCATAGCTGCCTTGTAACACGTATTTGTTAGAGTATTGCAAAATTATTGGGTTAATTCATGTTCATAATTTTGTTAGCTGAAGTATGGCTACCAGAAAGCATCGTTTCTGAAAGCAATGAATATAGACATATCAGCCTTTTAAAAATCATTGAAAACTCCAAATGCCGATTGTAAGAGACACGCAACACTGAGGACAAGGCCAAGACTGGGACGAAAAGCACACCAAACTTTGCACCAGGACTCTTTTTGATGAAACCTGGCGACAAATGGGAGTGTGGGCACCTCTGAAACCCTCTCAACTGAGATAGTACTCTGCCTCAACGAGGTAAGGGAGGAGGGAACAGAAGCCTGAAGAATATGGAATATAACTGGAGTTCAGTTGGAGATGTAAAAAAAAACAAATAAATAAATAAAAAATTACATGTAAAATCGGCTCAGAATGAGCACTTACATAAGGGAGAAAGGTTAATAAACTTTATCAGCCTGTATCTCAAAATGAACTTTTATAACTCTCATTAGAATTTCTCCACCAGTTTTTAACTGATTTCAATAAAACAAAAACCTTTCCTTAACATAATTACACCTTCCAATTTTTTCTGTCGTGTAACATTTATTTTGGGTTTATTTTATCTCGATATATTGACGAAAATTTCTTCACATTTTGAAAAATTTATATTCCTAAAACCAAAGATAAAAAAAAAACAGACGTGTAATGTCTGTAGTATAAGCTAGGCAAGTTCAGGCGCTCCAGTCTCTCAGGGTAGCTGACAGTCCCGAGTATATCTCCGGACCAGAAGGGGTGACAGTAATCCAGATGGGGAAGCACTTCACTCTTGTAGATCGTTATGAGGGACGGACCGTCTAGAAATCTGAACGACCTTCATATAAGACCCAATAATTTATTTGCCTAATATACCTTCTTCTCGCAATGGCCCGAGAACTTCAGCTCATTGTCAACAGACACACCTCGGTCCTTCTCACATTCAGTCTCAAATAGTGCAGTTTCTTCATCCCGTTGGGACATATGATACTCCTCCTTACCGTTGGTACGCCCCAGGTGCATCCTCTTACACTTCGTGACATTGAATCTCAGCAGCCATTTCTTCGACCATTCTTGAAGCCCACAGAGGTCCTTCTGCAGCTCTTCATAGTCCGCTTGGTTCTTGATTTCCCGAAATAACTTGGCGTCATCGGCAAATATTTGTATGGAGGAGTGTACAAGTAATGTCATTTATGAAACAAACAAACAACAGCGGGCCCAATACACTGCCCTGTGGTACCCAGCTTGTGACAGGTACGGATGATGATTTCGTGCCATTAATCACCTCACACTGCTTGCGGTCATGTAGAAAAGAAAGTCTTCTATCCACGCTAGGACATTTCCCCGAATTCCGTACCCTTCCAGTTTGATTTTCAGCCTTTCGTGGGGTACACTGTCGAAAGCCTTGGCAAAATCTAGGTAAATATTGTCGATATTACCACCTCGTTCCAGAATATGGGTCCAAATATCCAATACCTTGAGCAATTGTGTTAAGCAGGAGCGCTCCGGCATAAAACCGCGTTGGCAATCCTTTACAAGGTTGTTTCGTAGTAGATGTTCCATTGCGGCATCTCTGATAATACTCTCAAGTACTTTACATATTATGCTGGTCAGGCTCACCGGTCTATAGTTGTTCGTGGAGTGATGATCGCCCTTCTTGAAGATAGGACTCACATAAGCCACTTTCCATTCACTGGGGACCTTTTGTTCATCCAGGCATTTACAAAACAGGATCTTCAGGGGCTCGGCAAGCTCGTTGCACAACTCTCATAGCACTCTAGGATGCACCATGTCAGGGTCGAGACTCTTATGGACCTATACACTGCCCTGTGGCATCTCGCTTGTCACGGGTACACATTACGATTTCGTGTCATTAATTACCACACACTGCTTCGCAGTCCCGAAGAAAGTCTTCGATCCATGAAAGAAGTGAATCCAGTATCCTTCTAGTTTTATTTTCACCCTTTCATGGGGTACAATCAAGCTGTGTAATCAGTCATTTCACGTAATGCTTAGAAATTTTAGTCATTCCCCGAAATAAATTGAAAATTTCATGTCATTTTAAAGTCATTTCGTGAAACTACTGAAAGGTTTAGTTGTTCGGATTCCGCGAAATGACTGAATGAAAATTCATTTCGAGAAATGATTAAAATTGTCAGTGGTTCTATTATAAAATTCCAGAAGATTTCCATCACACACACACACACCAGTACCTGTTGGCCTTCTGCATCCTGCAAAACAAAACAAAATAATCCGTGGACCTTTTATGGTTGTAATAGGAAAGAACTGGGGATTACAGTCAAACCTTAATTCTTTTGGGGGGATTTAGGTCGCTGTGGTCGGGCATCCAGGACGTACACCTCTGGTTAATGATCTTCTATTACATTTTTTTATATTGATGTCGACCAAAATACTCTTTATTTTTACCGCAACTTGTAATTTAATAAGCAACTCAGCGCATCCATTACCTGTAGTCCATTTATACAACAGGGAACCAGATGTCGTTATCTGTAGACTGGGGATTTATGACATAATGAGCTAAATTTTGTGGTGTACATATCTAAGATGTAATCATATTTCTAAGTTTAGCTTAGAGCAAATGTGTATAAACATAATCCTCATATTAATTCATCATGAGTCCGTATTATCCGGAGTGTTATTAACTTTTAAGTCTTCTAAGAAATACTAAATTTCATAAATTTCATATGTAGTTACTAATATATATTTGTTTGATAATTTATACAAAATTTCAAAATTCGATGTATTTCTCGGGGAGTGTGGTGGGGGGTCGTTGCCTAGACACCGGTGTTGTTTTGGTGGGGAATTAGAGCGCAGCGTTTCAGTGCAACATGTACGATAATAACCGTTTACCAACGATAAACACCAAATTTCTAGTTACAAATATACTTCCTAACAAAAGACATATTCATTATATTTTTTTATGTTTAGCAAATAGAAAAATAATAATTTTAAGTTTCTTTTTATTTATCTAGGGAAAGTCACCAACGTTCGTCTTCGTAGATATTCTAATGAATCAGTGACTACTTGTGTCTTTTATTTCCCTTCTTTTTGTACACTTTATAAAATAATAATAATAATAATAATAATAATAATAATAATAATAACATTGAAACTAATATTTGCCGGTAAATATGGAGAACTCACGAAGATTATACTGGTTATGTCTCCGATGTGGTGTTAAGAGAGGGTATTATGGTCGAGTCAGCGTAGTTTTAACCCTATTTGTTTTAAAGTCTTTCTTTAAGTGATGTAGTCAGAGATTTTTGAGAATCGGAGCCTAGATAATGTTCCTTCACCTGGTAGAGACACACACAAGTAATCCTTCACCTGGTACAGACACACACACTAGTAATCCCTCACCTGGACACTAATCCACCTGCGAACCTAGTAATACTTTGTACAGACACACTAGTAATCACCTGGTACAGACACACACACTAGTAATCCCTCAACTGGTAGACACACTCTAGTAATCCTTCACCTGGTACAGACACACTAGTAATCCTTCACTGGTAAGACACACACTAGTAATCCTTCGTGGTACAGACACACACACTAGTAATCCTTCACCTGGTACACACACACTAGTAATCCTTCACCTGTTAAAGACACCACTAGTAATCCTCAACTGGTACAGACACACTGTAATCCTCCTGATACAACACACACTAGTAATCCCTCCTGGTACAGAAACACTAGTAATCCTTCACCTGGTACACACACACACTAGTAATCCTCAACTGGTACAGAACACACACTAGTAATCCTTCACCTGGTACAGACACTGTAATCCCTCAACTGGTACACACAATAGTAATCCCTTCACCTGGTACAGAACACACACTAGTAATCCATCAACTGGTACAGACACACTAGTAATCCTTCACCTGGTACACACACACTAGTAATCCTTTACCTGGTACCACACACTGTATTCATCTTCCCGGACAGACACACACTAGTAATCCTTCACCTGGTAAAGGACACACTAGTAATTCTTCACCTGGTACAGACACACTAGTAATCTCACGATGCAGACACACTAGTAATCCTTCACCTGAACACGACACACCTGTAATCCTTCACCCGGTACAGACACACACTAGTATCCTTCACCTGGCAGACACACACTAGTAATCCTTCACCTGATACAGACACACATTAGTAATCCTTCACACCAGACACACACTAGTAATCCTTCACCTGGTACAGACACACACTAATATCCTTCACGGTACGGACACACACTAGTAATCCTTCACCTGGTACAGACACACACTAGTAATCCTTCACCTGATACAGACACACGTAAATCTCCTTCACCCTGGTGCAGACACACACTAGTAATCCTTCACCTGGCATACAGACACTAGTAATTCTTCACCTGGAGAACACCTGTTCCCCCAGGTGCAGACACACACACTAGTAATCCTTCACCTGGTGCAGCACACTAGTAATCCTTCACGGTACAGACACACTAGTAATCCTTCACCTGGTGCAGACACACTAGTAATCCTTCCTGGTACAGACACACTAGTAATCCTTCCTGGTGCAGACACACAGTAATCCTTCACCTGGTAAAGACACACAGAGTCCTTCACCTGGTACCGACACCACTAGTAATCCTTCACCTGGTGCGAACACACTAGTAATCCTTCACCTGGTACAGACACACACTAGTAATCCTTCTGTGCAGACACATTAGTAATCCTTCACCTGGTAAGACACACACTAGTAATCTTCACCTGGTACAGACACTATAATAATCCTTCACCTGGTGCAGACACACACTAGTAATCCTTCACCTGATACAGACACACAACAGTAATCCTTCACCTGGTGCAGACACACACTAGTAATCCTTCACCTGATACAGGCACACACTAGTAATCCTTCACCTGTGAAGGCACACACTAGTAATCCTTCACCTGATACAGACACACACTAGTAATCCTTCACCTGGTGCAGACACACACAGTAATCCTTCACGATACAGAGCACACATTAGTAATCCTTCACCTGGTGCAGACACACACTAGTAATCCTTCACCAATGCAGACACACTAGTAATCCTCACCTGGTGCAGACACATTAGTAATCCTTCACCTGGTACAGACACACGTAATCCTTCACCTGGTAAAACACGTGTTCTACCTGATACAGACACAACTAGTAATCCCTTCACCTGGTGCGAACACACTAGTGATCCCACCTGGTAAACACTATAGTAATCTTCACCCGATACGAACACACTAGTAATCTTCACACCTTGTAGAGCACACACTAGTAATCCTTCACCTGGTACAGACACACACTAATAATCCTACCTGGTACAGACACACACTAGTAATCCTTCACCTGGTACGAACCCGCATAGTAATCCTTCACCTTTAGACACACACTAGTAATCCCCTTCACGACACACTGTAATTCTTCACCTGATACAGACACACTAGTAATCCTTACTGGTGCAGAACACACTAGTAATTCTTCACACCGATACAGACACACTAGTAATCCTTCACCTGGTGCAGACACACACTAGTAATCCTTCACCTGGTACAGACACCACTAGTAATCCTTCACCTGGTGCAGACACACACTAGTAATTCTTCACCTGATACAGACACACTAGTAATCCTTCACCCGGTGCAGACACACACTAGTAATTCTTCACCTGATACAGACACACTAGTAAATCCTTCTCTCGGTACAGACACACACTAGTAATCTTCACCTGGTGCAGACCACTAGTAATTCTTCACCTGATACAGACACACTAGTAATCCTTCACCTGGTAAAGACACACACTAGTAATTCTTCACCTGATACAGAACACTAGTAATCCTTCACCTGGTGCAGACACACTAGTAATTCTTACCTGATACGAACACACTGATGTCCTTCACCTGGTGCAGACACACACTAATGTTCTTCACCTGGTACAGACACTAATAATCCTTCACCTGGTGACACACATCAATCCTTCACTGGTACGAACACTAGTAATCCTACCTGGTACAGACACACTAGTAATCCTTCACCTGGTGCAGACACACTAGTAATTCTTCACCTGATACCGAACACTAGTAATCCTTCACCTGGTACAGACACCTGTTCTTATGACCACACTAGTAATCCTTCACCTGATACAGACACACACTAGTAATCCCTCACCTGGTAAAGACACACACTAGTAATCCCTCACCTGGTAAAGACACACTAGTAATCCTTCACCCGGTACAGACACACACTAGCAATCCCTCACCTGGTAAAGACACACACTAGTAATCCCCTCGCTGGTACCAGACCACCTGGTAATCCCTCACCTGGTACAGACACACTAGTAATCCCTCACCTGATACAGACACACACTAGTAATCCCTCACCTGGTACAGACACACTAGTAATCCTTCACCTGGTAAAGACACACACTAGTAATCCTTCATCTGGTAGAGACACACACTAGTAATCCTTCACCTGATACAGACACACACTAGTAATCCCTCACCTGGTAAAGACACACACTAGTAATCCCTCAACTGGTACAGACACACTAGTAATCCTTCACCTGGTACAGACACACACTAGTAATCCTTCACCTGATACAGACACACACTAGTAATCCCTCACCTGGTAAAGACACACACTAGTAATCCCTCACCTGGTAAAGACACACTAGTAATCCTTCACCCGGTACAGACACACACTAGCAATCCCTCACCTGGTAAAGACACACACTAGTAATCCTTCACCTGGTACGGGCACACCTAGTAATCCCTCATCTGGTACAGACACACTCTAGTAATCCTTCACCTGAATTGCAGACACACTAGTAATCCTCATCCTGGTACAGACACACACTAGTAATCCTCACCTGGTACAGTTACACACTAGTAATCCCTCATCTGGTACAGACACACTCTAGTAATCCTTCACTGGTACAGAACTACACACTAGTAATCCCTCATCTGGCTGGGCTTTTTACTAGTAATCCCCTCACTGGTACATGTGAACACACACTAGTAATCCCTCATCTGGTACAGACACACTCTAGTAATCCTTCACCTGGTACAGACGCACTAATGTCCTTCACCAGGTACAGACACACCTATTAATCCCTCTCACTTGGTACAGACACACATTAGTAATCCTTCAACTTCCAGTACAGACACACTAGTAGTCCCTCCCAGCTGGCTGAACACACACACTAGTAGTCCCCCTCACCTGGGTACAGACACTAGTAGTCCTCTGGCTAATTCTGAACACACACTAGTAGTTCCTCACCTGGTACAGACACACACTAATCCCTCACCTGGTACAGACACACTAGTAGTCCCTCAGCTGGTACAGACACACACTAGTAGTCCCCTCTTTTTACCTGGTACAGACACGCTAGTAGTCCCTCAGCTGGTACCCAGACACACTAGTAGTTCCTCACCTGGGTACAGACACACACACCTAGTAGTCCCTCACCTCAGCCCTCGCCTGGTACAGCCTGGTACAGACACACGTAGTCCCTCGCCTGGTACAGACACACGTAGTCCCTCGCCTGGTACAGACACACGTAGTCCCTCGCCTGGTACAGACACACGTAGTCCCTCGCCTGGTACAGACACACGTAGTCCCTCGCCTGGTACAGACACACGTAGTCCCTCGCCTGGTATTGTCGTACAAGTATTTATATTTTAAATTTATATTCTTGGCTACTCGTCAGCCCGCTCGCTTGATAGATGGTCGGTCTGTTCTATCACACACACTGTTGACAAGTACTGGACATGCTCGGGGTTTCTTTTACACAAGGCATGTGTCCTAACCCTGGAGCCAACGCTACCAGAGGTCAGAGGTTATGGAATAAATATATGAAGTAACATAACTAAGCTATAACTAATATCTATACTTAATGAAGTAAGAAAAAGTTAGAAAAAAAAAGGTTGAAGAGTTTACAAGTTAACAGTAGTGGGATAAATTAATAAGAAAATACAACTAAAAAATCCCTCCTTTACACATGTACTGTCACTCCGTCTGGTCCCCGAGATATGCTCGGGTCTGTCAGTTGATTGAAAGTGTGGAAAGAAGGGCCACTAGGCTGGTGCCAGCACTACGGCACCTCAGCTACCCCGAGAGATTGGAGTGCTTGAACCTGCCTAGCTTATACTACAGACGGGCAGGGAGGACCTAATTGAGGTGTATAAGCATGTAGTGGATTTCTCCCCTACAAACGCTGTTTGTCGCTGAGTAGCCGACCCCACGAATTCCCCAGTGTATGCCTCTTGGTCTAGGTCAACCAGCGCCGCCCACGGAGCGGGGATCAACTACTAAGCCACGCCTACCCCCCGCTATTTAAGACCTGACCTCGTGGTGACCTGTCTCTTTCTACCTACACCAACCAGCCAGCAACACCTCCTCCGCCTGCCTGGCGGTCCTCGCTCCCGCCGGCGAGCATGGCGACCCACAAGCTGTCCTCCTCTGAGCACCCTCACCAACCAGCTCTCTCTACATCACGCTTGTAACCATGCTGCCTTCCCAGCACCAAGCTGCATTGTACATCCAATACAACAGTGTACAGTGAGCACATTGTGAGTTTCCTTTCTCCATCCCATCCTGAGTGAGAACCAAACATAACGTACCCCACAAGCATCTCAAGGGCACTATTCAGTCGAGTGTCCTTACCTGGAGCTGTCGGACGCTCGCCCTACAAGGGGTCACAAATAAAGGTTGAAGAAGCCGCAAGCCCAAAAAACTGTGAAGGGTAACTTTTTCGGAGTGAGAGTAGTGCCCCTTGAGATGCTTATACACCTCTATTAGGTCACCCCTTGCCCGTCTGTAGTATAAGCTAGGCAAGTTCAAGCACTCCAATCTCTCAGGGTAGTTGAGGTGCCGAAGGGCAGGCACCAGTCTGGTGGCCCTCCTGAGAACATTTTCAACCAACTGACAGTCCCTAGCATATCTCGGGGACCAGACGGGGTGTCAGTACTCCAGATGGGGAAGCACCATCTGCTGCATAAACCACTGATGCTGGCATAATGCCGCAACTGTGGCAACATCATCTGGGAGAAATGACAGAATGCTAACACAGGTGTGCTGCTGCTCTGAGACAATACGCTGGTCCACAAACCCCGTATTGTGTTTTTGTGTTTATCCTCTTCGCCACTGATCGGCTTGTTAGCCTTGGGCGATCGGTCACGTCTCTTTTCCTATATTCTTCACCAAAGTCGGCTCGCTAGCCGCCGGGCGATCAGTCACGTCTCTGTCACGCACTGTTGGCAAATACTGGGCATGCACCGGCTCCTGAATGTACCTGAACCCGCTCCAGTGTTGGTCAAGTCTTATCTTGAAAGAGCTCACACTCGGTGCCGTCACAACACTCTCTGGTAGATTGTTCCAAGAGTTTACAACCCTCACTCCGAAAAAGTTTGCCCTCACGGTTTTCCGGACTTGCGGCTTCTTCAATCTTGAGCTGTGACCCCTTGTGGGGCGAGCGTCCGCCAGCTCCAAGTAAGGACACTCAACTGAGTAGTGCCCCCTGAGATGCTTATAAACCTCAACTAGGTCCCCCCTTGCCCGTCTGTAGTATAAGCTAGGCAAGTTCAGGCGCTCCAATCTCTCAGGGTAGCTGAGATGCCGAAGTGCAGGCACCAGTTTGGTGGCCCTCCTTTGAACATTTTCAACCAACTGACAGTCCCTAGCATATCTCGGGGACCAGATGGGGTGACAGTACTCCAGATGGGGAAGCACTTCACTCCTGAAGATCGTCACGAGGGACGGACCGTCTAGATATCTGAACGACCTTCTTATAAGACCCAATAATTTATTTGCCTGATTTACCTTCTTCTCACAATGGCCCGAGAACTTCAGCTCATTGTCAACATACACACCTAGGTCCTTCTCACACACAGTCTCAACTAGTACATTTTCTTCATCCCGTTGGGACATATGGTACGCCTCCTTACCGTTGGTACGCCCCAGGTGCATCCTCTTACACTTCGTGACATTGAATCTCAGCAGCCATTCCTTCGACCATTCCTGGAGCCCACAGAGGTCCTTCTGCAGCTCTTCACAGTCCGCTTGGTTCTTAATTTCCCGAAATAACTTGCCATCATCGGCAAACATTTGTATGGAGGAGTGTACAACGTCAGGCATATCATTTATGAAACAAACAAACAACAGCGGGCCCAATACACTACCCTGCGGTACCCCACTTGTTACAGGTACAGATGACGATTTCGTGCCATTAATCACCACACATTGCTTGCGGTCATGTAGAAAGTCTTCTATCCACGCTAGGACATTTCCCCGAATTCCGTACCCTTCCAGTTTGATTTTCAGCCTTTCGTGGGGTACACTGTCGAAAGCCTTGGCAAAATCTAGGTAAATATTGTCGATATTACCACCCCGTTCTAGAATATGGGTCCAAATATCCAATACCTTGAGCAATTGTGTCAAGCAAGAGCGCCCCGGCATAAAACCGTGTTGGCAATCTTTTACAAGGTTGTTTCGTAGTAGATGTTCCATCGCTGCATCTCTGATAATACTCTCAAGTACTTTACATATTATGCTGGTCAGGCTCACCGGTCTATAGTTGTTCGTGGAGTGACTATCGCCCTTCTTGAAGATAGGACTCACATAAGCCACTTTCCATTCACTGGGGACCATTTGTTCATCCAGGCATTTACAAAACAGAATCTTCAGGGGCTCTGCAAGCTCGTTGCACAGCTCCCTTAGCACTCTAGGATGCACCATGTCAGGTCCAGGACTCTTATGGACCTTTAGCCTGGACAGTTTATTTCTAATACCCTCTTCTGTGAACACAATGTGGGTCAGTGCTGTGTCGAACCGTCTGTCCTCAAACGCAGGAAGGTTAGTTGCATCCTCTCTTGTGAACACTGAGGAAAAGAAGCTGTTCAATGCCTCAGCTTTATCCTGGTCAGAATCTGCGTAACTACCATCTTCAAGCCTCAGGTCTGATACTCCTACTCGCGTTTTCAATTTCGACTTTGCATAGCGGTAAAACGCCTTTGGGTTTGACTTGACCTCGCGTACTGTTACATTATGTTTATTCACAACTATAGTTGAAGTAATAAAACACCCTTCCTACAGTATAACAACTACCGTGTTTGTTTGTTTTTCGAAACCCAAATTCTCGCTTCCGAGGGCAACACCTTCTGGATGATGAAAAACTGAAGCAGGATGCTGACTCGAATGAGTCTCAATTGGAGTAGCAGACGGAACATTTCTTTAAGAGTAGCATAATAAATTTGAAGAAAAGGTGGTTTAAGTTTATTAAATTACGGGAAGACTATTATGAAAAAAATGTACGAGATGTTCTGCCTTTTTATTATCTGTACAGTACTCGTATATACAGTTTACCAAACTTTTTTCACCTCCCTCACAGTGCAACAGTCAGGGTGTAGTGTACGAGAGCCTGAGGCCGCTGGTCCCACCCACCACGCAGGGTCGGTAACTCCCCTCAACACTTTGTTTACGTTTTTCATTCACCTTCATTCTTTTCCCTTCGTTATTTTTGTAAGTATTTAGGTGGAGTCCATTTTAATATTATGGTCTTGTTATTTAATTTTTGGAATAAAGAGAGGTTATCATGAGGTGTAGAAAGGCAAAATGAACTTGTAGTTGACCCACTCCTCTTTTCCTATCAAGTATTTATTTTATCCTTTAATTTTAATAATTGTTGGGATATATTTTCATTACAATCATCACTTTAGGGTTTCCATAGTAATTTGTGATTGTATATTATAGGGTATTACTTTGAAACATGGATTCATTTTAACCAATAACTTTATGAATATTTTGTACAGAAAACTTTTCCTACCTCAAGAATATCCCAAAAATGTGGAGAAATTGCAATTGTAATAGAAGTGTTTAACCCTATTATCTTTATGAGAAGGTACAGTACTCAGTGTCACCCAAGGATGCTGTGTTTGTGCCCTCTTCTATTGACAAATGCTTCCCAGCTACCAACCAAATGCTTCCCAGTAATATTTCCACACCTTACCTAACTAAACCTATCTAATTCAAAATATATTCTTCCATCCTAGGATAAGTAGTTAAGTAGTTTTGATTTGTTCATCTTATGTTAAGACATCGTTTAATGTAAACAAGTCAAGTTAGCATTGCAGAAAGCTAGTGTGGCAATGTAGTTTCATGTTGACAATGAAATAAATCACCCCCCCCCCCCAAAAAAAAAATATAACAATAATAAAAATAATAAAAAAGTTAAAATTCATCCGCATTTTTTGGGATACCTGCACTGTAGTCTAGAAGTGAGATTTCTTTTTTCAGTACAAAATACCTGTACTGTATATAATAATAATAATAATAATTAATGTTTTATTGAAAAAGTTCTGCCGGTCCAACGAATTACCCAATAGTACCCAAAAGAATATTAAATCAGGGAAAAATCTTAACGAATATATGTTTTACATCAATAAAACCTGATTAATAATGTTTTCATTGAAATGTAGTCAAAATAATGAAATAATAAACAGCGAAAAACGCTAAATTCCAAAGAGTCACCTATCCAAAATGGAGATATAATTACCGATGTTTCTGTTACTTTGGGGTATTTAACATAGTCGTAGGATTTACTTTTTGTTAGGTTAGCGAAGTGCATCACGATGGATCTGAGTTATCTCCCTTGTTCACGAACTCTTTGGAATTTAGCGTTCGCCAATACTGAAATTTTTTCACTGTTTATTATTTCATCTTACAAATTAGTTTTACAAAATTACTCTAAAAATATTATTAAACATGTTTTGTGTATGTATAACAGATATTCGTTAAGATTTTTCCCTTATTTGCTATACTTTTGGGTAATTCGTGGCTCCCAGTTCTGCAGCCCGAAGGCTGAAAATATACATTGGACATAAATGACTTATTACATACATTGGCATTGGTAGTTTAACAAAAGTCTTCATTAGAGAATGGTAAAGGAACATACAGTGAACATACAGATCAACGTTTACAGTGGAGGTCACGTAGATCATGTGCGCTGAGGTGTTGAACAGCAGATACGTAGTGTAGTAACTCCCTCACAGATGGTGTTATGAGGGGCCTGACGTGGTGTAGTAATTCCCTCACAGGTGGTGATAGGAGGGACATTACGTGGTTCAGTAGTTCCCTCACAGATGGTGTTCTGAGGGACCTCATGTGGTTTAGTAGTTCCCTCACAGATGGTGTTGAGGGGCCTGATGTGGTGTAGTAGTTCCCTCACAGATGGTGTTATGAGGGGCCTGAAGTGGTGTAGTAATTCCCTCACAGGTGGTGGTTACGTGGTTCAGTAGTTCCCTCACAGATGGTGTTCTGAGGGACCTCATGTGGTTTAGTAGTTCCCTCACAGATGGTGTTGAGGGGCCTGATGTGGTGTAGTAGTTCCCTCACAGATGGTGTTATGAGGGGCCTGAAGTGGTGTATATGTAATGTACTTGATGAAAGTGGTCTGACTTTACTCCAACTCAAGGAAATTTCTTCAGAGAAGATAAAAACTTTCTTTCCTTTAGAAATTAAAAAAAATGCACGAGGAATATGTTTTGCATAATGTCACTTCTTAAGTCTGAAATCAGCAAAGGAAGACCAGCTAAACAACCTTGCCATTTTTAGACTATGAGTGATTTTTTATTAACGAAAGGAAGTTAAATTATTTTGAAAAATAAGTTAGAAATTAATTGCAATACAGAGTATTTTAGTTTAGGTTTGGTGGGTTAGTTTTCTTCATTTTATGAAAAATAAATTATAGAATGTAGCAGTACAGTATCTGAAAAATAATCCATGAAATTAATTAACACTTGATCACAGGAAATAAACACGAGGGACAGAGGTGACGCCTCCGGAGATGGAAAACGTAAAAAAAATGTAAAAGTGGAATTACACAAAATCAGTTCCAATTGTATTTTTATTCTGTTTTGCGTGGTAAGAAAGCTTTTATCTTGTATGGAGAAATCTCCCTGGGTTAGTGTTGAGGCCAGACCACTCTTGTCAAGTATTACCAAGTTTTTTCTATAAAAAATTCTAAAGTTGCTGGTTAACACAAGTCGGTGTTCAAAGATATTATTTATTATACTTTTTCAGTCATAAATGGAAGTTAAAATGTAAGGCTAGTTGACTTGGACGGCATTGTTGTAGGTATTAACTCGTGATCTGGCTGATTTTTACACATTTTATACACTGAAAGAAACTACTGTTGTATTTACAATTTTGGATTTTCCAGAATTCATTTTGGCTGAAGATGTTGAAATTTTGGCAATGCCAGTAGTTAAGATTCTTTAGGTGAATTTATAGTCTTACACCGGTCTTTCTTTCTCTGCTAATTGTACTGACAAATCGTGTCACGTTGTCTCATGTGATGCCAAAGAAATGAGTGAATCTTAATAAACCTAACCTTGAGTGAAAGTCAATGAGATGAGCTCCTCTTCTTGGTTATTACAAGAGAAAACATGATTTACATTTTGAATTTTTTAAAAATATTTTGCTTATCCTTCTTACATCATTAATGAAACTGGTTTAGCATTTGCACACTATTTGAGAAAAAGACTTAGCACTCTGCCAGCCTATTTGGAACCTTAGCTAATAATACAGAAAATATATGAAAATTCATTCTTAAATGGGGTCAGTGTGAGCGTTGAGTTTATAGCTGCTTTAGGCTGCTTTCTGGCTCGGTCTGATTTACTCACATTAACCCCTTCACTGTGAGGACACCATTTTTATTATTCATGTGGGTAACACCAGATAATTTTATTCATCTCAGAGGGGGAACCTGTACATGAGGGGTTGAGGATGTGATACTCTGCAATTTTTTGTAATACCCTGTACTTGCACAGTAATTCTAAATTTGCAACCAAAAAGAGTTTGCTAATGGTAATTTGCAGCCTAATTTTGTAAGAGACCGAAACATGTGGGACTTAGTAAAAGGTGAAAATAAAACTGTTTTGTAAATCATAATGGAATTTTTTTACATTTTTAAAACTTTTATGTATGCTTTCTGACACATTAACATTCTTTTAAACTATCCTTCACTTTTGCAGTATCACCTACTGGTAAGTCACCACATTATTTTCATTACTGCCAACATGTTTCTTCCTTTTGCCTCCAGTGTACAGTATATCATGTTTCCAACCCATACAAGAATGCCCACTCAACTCTTCCCCTAATATCCATATCTTTGCCTTAGATACTGTACACTTCTTTCTCTCTCTTGATACTTATTATTTTCTTTTTCCTAAGCTTCCATATTATTCAGTTGACTGTTCATTGTTCCATTCATTGACACATCCACTCTCAGGTACCCAAAACACCTCAGCGCCTCCATAATGTTACCATCCAAACTAATACCATTGCCTCCTGGAATTCGATACTGTTGACCTATGACTGTGCATACCAACTTTTGTGTATCTTGAAATATAAATTCTTATTTTAAACCATTCAGGAGTACAATGGAGAGACACTACCAGCACGGAGTTTAAGATGCGAGTGCTGCGATCCGTGCTGGGAGGGTGTGTGTGTGTCGTGGCCTGCGTGGTAGTGCTGACAACCATTACATCCACACCACCTACAGGCCCAGCCATACACTCCATTGTTTCACACAACCTAAAGGTAAGGTAACTCCCTCTTCTGTACTGTACCAAACAATATACAGTAAAACCTCGTTAAGGCGGACCCCGCTAAGGCGGATATCGCTTAAGCTGGACAAAACTATTTTCCTAAAAATAATTTAACATTTTTAGAAAAGTAGGACAAAATTTGTCCTCCGATGACATGTCTGCAAAATTTCAAAGGACCAAGGCAGGAAACATAAACAGAGTTCTCAGTTGTTTGTGGGAATATTTTTTCATTCACTCTAGTACGTAATGATAGAATGTTTCTTATAATGTTATCGTAGGTAAATGCATGGTTTATATAATTTGTTGATCACTGTGCCCATCACCGTTTTCTAATTAGATTACAAGATATATATTTCTCCCATATGTATTTCGATCATACGCCTGGCAACGGGAGCCAGTGAGTGACCACTAGTTAAAGCGTCGTCTGCAGTTGTAACTCTCCTTCCTCCCTGCTGTATTTCACTGGATTTACTGTTATTATTAGTGTTTACTGATATACTTGTGTTTAATAGTGATTAGCATGGCATTGTAGCCAGGTTGAACTCATCACTAACCACCAGGCTACTGGGCCATGCTGTGGTGTTATGGGTGTTTTTCAACTCATATTTTTTGGTAGTTATACATAACTTTCTTCACTTATTTTTACTCAGTTACAAGCACACACCGTCCTACATACATATTGTGAAAAAAGTAAATGAAATAATTGTCCTAAGGATAAACACTTACAGGGAATATACCTTCTTTGCACAGAGTTAGCTGGCTGAGTGAGGGAGGGGAAGACGGTCGCAGAGTGTACAGGGGAAATTGGCGTGCCAGCTGATGTAATATGGTGAACCAGGGAATACAGTCGCCCTTAACATGCGTAACAGATACCCGTGATGTTATAATCCCACAACTGAAAACCATTCGAAAAGCGATTACGGTAACATCTTTTGAACGAAAGAAAGAGAAAGTCATTGCTTTCGTCACAATTTTATCCCACTTTCCACTGTAATACGTACATCATTTCAGCAAAAATATTACATTTCCATGTTCTCAGAAATAAATGGTAGTTTTGTTGAAACGTAATGTACAATATTTAATATTAAAATGCAAAAATAGCTATAAAAACAATTAATACACCCGTAATGTACTGGCTGGCATCTCCACTCGTCCCTGCTCCCGCGTCCAAGGTCACCACTCCTCCCAACTCGCTCCCTCCGCTCCCTCCTCTCCTCCACCTCCTCTGCCTCCTCCACCCCCTCTGCCTCCTCCCCGTCACTACTGCCGACAACGAACACAAATGTTTTGTGAATAACTGCACCTCCACTTCCTATGTACAGTACTGAACTGTACTGTGCTGTGCATTTTTACAAACAATAAACATGGCAAGAAAAGCTATTAAAAAAAAAAGAGATAAAAATTTCACTTTACTGTACAGTACCTATCCTCGGCGACAGGACGGGGGTCATCGGGCTCATCGTCACTCAATTCCATAACGGGTGGTGAAGTGGGGGCGACGGTGGATTCAGCTGCTTCCTCACTGCCGCCAGTGATTGATGGTGTTAAATCTCTCCTTCGGTGATCAAAGAACATGGTGATGGGGAGTTGTCGTCTCTTTCTTTCATTTCTTCCATGATGTTTTTGTATGGAGCGAAAACGTCATCCATCCCTCGCATGAATTTCAGGGCACGCACCATGGAGGGGTCCATACTATAGGCCAGGTTTTTCAGTGCCTCAATATTCCTGGTCATCTCCCCCAACTTCTCCAACGTTATTTCTTGGTGCTCTTCCTCATCCTCTTTCCCTTTCGCTTCCTCTTCCTTGCCTGAGTCTACTAACTCCTGTAGATCCTCCTCGGTCAGCTCAGTGTCGTGCTCTTCAATTAGCTCCCTAATCTTGTCCTCTGCCATGTCCTGGAAGCCTTCAGCAGCCACTTTCCTTGACAGTGCCAGGGTCTTTCTGAATATTTTCATTAAAATCCATCAAAATCATTTTCCTTGTCATCGTCTTAAGCACCAAACAGCTCCTCCCAGTCTTCTCCTTGAACAGGGCTAGAGGGTACGTGTTTTTCGAATCGTTTTCAATTAAAAAAATGTTACAGCACATGTATATTTTACCTAAACTGTGCCTGAATGAATATATTCTCAGAAATAAATAGTAGTTTTGCTGAAACGTGATGTATTTCAATGTAAAATAGGATAAAATACATGACGAAAACAAAAGACTTTACCTAACCTTCCAATGTTCAAGAGATGTTACTCGTTTTTTAATAGTTTTCGGTTAAAATACTGTTATATTACAATGATATATTCATACTGTGCTTGATATACTACATTCACGGAAATGTAATATTTTTGCTGAAATGACGTACGTATTACAGTGGAAAGTGACGAAAACAATTACTTTCGCTTTCTTTCGTTCAAAAGATGTTACCGTAATCGCTTTTCGAATGGTTTTCAGTTAAAAAAACTGTTGCATCACAAGTGAATTAGGATAGAATATTATTGTAATACAACAGTTTTTTAACTGAAAACCATTCGAAAAGCGATTGCGGTAACATCTTTTGAACGAAAGAAAGCGAGTCATTGCTTCGTCACTTTCCACTGTAATACGTACGTCATTTCAGCAAAATATTACATTTCCATATTCTCAGAAATAAATAATAGTTTTGCTGAAACGTAATGCATTTCAATGTAAATTAGGATAAACTACATGAAAACAAAAGACTTTACCTAGCCTTCCGATGTTCAAGATATGTTACTCGTTTTTTTAGTAGTTTTCGGTTAAAATACTCTTATATTAGTGATATTCTATTCATACTGTGCTTGATATGATACATTCACGGAAATGTAATATTTTTGCAACTACAATGCTGATGTCAACACAAGCGTGGTTACAGCGAGACTGACTGAGTGAGGGAGAGCTATGCGTGTGTGTGTGAGGGAGCGGGCGGTGTCCCGTGTTCGGTGCCGCGCGCGATTTGAATGTACTTCAATTACTTCAATGTACAGAATATTCCTCCGGCGGGGCAATCCGCGTATTTGCAAATCCGTGTATTATAAACCCGCGTATGTTAAGGGCCGACTATACTGTCTCTAGACCAAGAAGCTCCCTGTCCCAGCCACGAAAATGCCGGCAACTTTAAAACTACCTTTAGACATTCTTGGGTACATCCAGGGTGCCATCCGTGAATAATAGAGGACCGCGAAATAAAAATCGTTGAATTTGGGGGGGCCCCCTGTACTGTATACAGTACTGTATATTATTTTAAGAAAACTATGGCTACAGGAGAAAAATACACACAAAAGTTTTATCCTAAATACTCCTACTGTAAAATACCGTACGGTACTGTATTTTTTATATTTTTTATGTCATTATTTATTGTTTTTATACATTTAGTACATTCACCATAGGCTGAAGTAGCATTAATATTTTTTGCATTATTATTAAAAAATTAAACAATAACCACGGCCCCTGGAATGTGTTTGGTATCCATAAGGGCGATGAGAAGGTTAAGCCTAAGACCTTATCAGTGAACTAAAAGTAAGTGTACAGTACTTTTTAAAATGAATTTTGATTAAAAAACATGTATTTCTTTCATAAAACTTGGATACATTGGTGTTGTACCCTTTTTTTTTTTTTTTTTAAATGGCGGTCTTTTGGGAAAAATTTGTTCTAAGGTGGACAACCTCTTACCCCGGACATCCCTTCCCCCAATTAGTCGGCCTTAGCGAGGTTTACTGTACATTTTTCCGATAAACCTGATACAGTACTGGACATAGTTAGTCTAAACTGTCAGAGGATAGATTGGAGCCTATCCGTACTGAACCTACACTAGAGATACAGTATATCCTGCCTCAAGCTAACTGTTATTTTGATAATATATCCTGCCTCAAGCTAACTGTTATTTTGATAGTATATCCTGCCTCAAGCTAACTGTTATTTTGATAGTATATCCTGCCTCAAGCTAACTGTTATTTTGATAGTATATCCTGCCTCAAGCTAACTGTTATTTTGATAATATATCCTGCCTCAAGCTAACTGTTATTTTGATAGTATATCCTGCCTCAAGCTAACTGTTATTTTGATAGTACAGGTATATCCTGCCTCAAGCTAACTGTTATTTTGGTTACTGTAGTTACTTCTGTACTAAATGGTATACCGGTATTACTGTACTCTTATTACTGTTGTGTTATAAACAGGATTGGGTGTCTTAACCAATAGAGTTAACCCATATTTTGAGTACATTATTAACTAGTTCAAATAAGTCACATGGGCTGTGTGACAACAAGTAACATCTCACCTACCAGTTAGTTACTTCAATTCTTTTGTTTACTTTGACCAAAATTAATTTCAGAAGCGATGAGAAAACAATACTGTACTATAATAATATTTTTTGGTGATAAAAATGAATATAAATAATGATAATCAAGGTATATTGGGCTATTTTATAATCGGACAATAATTATTTGGGAGCTCTATGTTTCTGGCAAATGTTTAGACACATTAGAAGTTTCTGGAATATCAACAAACCCATTTAACCCACATTTAGGGAACTCAACTTCCAAAGAGATGTATTTACAGGTACTAAACACTTAATAGTACACAACAGTATACAGTACAGTACTTTATAGTTTTTGGTAATTTTGTCACATAATATGGGACAAAGCACATGGCCAAGGATGCCAACATATAGAAACAAGTATAGGTGGTGATTGGACTCGTATTGGACCTAAAAGATTCCTACTATTATATACTATCCCAGTACAGTGGGTAATTGGTGTTCAATAAAGCCAATTCCCAATACAGGGGACCCCCCACGTTCGCGGATTTTTACTTCGCGGTTCTCAGTTATTCGCGATGACACCCTGGGTGTATCCAAGAATGTCCGTGGGTAGTTTTAAAGTTGCCTGCATTTTCACGGCTGGGACAGGGAGCCATTCGTTCTAGAGACAGTAATTTCATTTACCTGTATTGTATATATGTCTGTGTGTGTGTGTGTCTACACGCACACACGCACACATATAATACTACAGGTAAAAGAAATAATTGTCCTTTGTACACAAGTAAATATGTAATATCCCCTCCCCCCCCCCTTCTTCCCGGTCCGCAAATGTTATTTGTGGATCTGGCGATTTGCTGCCATTTCGAGAACCTAACCCCCACGAATTTGGGGTCCTGCCTGTATATGAGTTGTCCGACATAGTGAGGTTCTCCTGTACAGAATTTTTATCCGTTATTTGGTTGTTCCTACGTCAAGAAGACCAGTACTGTGTAGGAAATGTACAGTATCTACCCACCCTGAGTACTGTAGTCTGGTGGTGACAAACATACAAACTCATACTGGATATCATAGTAATAATGCTCATGTAGTGTGTCATATTTATGTGAAGAGAATGTTTGGTTTGTCTTCTCAGACTTCAGTGTTATTATTTGGTGTCATATCCATTTAATTTTCTTCCTGTAGGAGGAACTAGAAGGGAAGATGACCTGTGATGAGGAGCACTTAGAGAAACTGGGCTTTGTGGAGAATCCTCAGCTATACCCGAAACACCTGTGGGACAACCTGAGTACACCCGTTGTGGCATCTGCTGTGAGTCACCCACTATTACCACCTGTTAAAATCCCCTTCTTTATCTTGCCTTTCTTACCTTTGTTTTATCAGAGTTTTGGATATATGTTGTGTCATTTTAAGATCATTGAAAGGTTGTAGGTTATGTATTGTTCTGATCAGGAGCTCTTAGCCAAGGTTTTATGACAGCCATGAGCTACGACACCCTACCTGGCTCAGAAATAGTCATGTCTTGATGTATGACCTCCACCCATTCTTAAGCTGTTTTAGAATCTCTCGGGTCACTCGTGAGGGTTCATAAGTCATAAGTGAAGGAATAATGCATTAAATCCTGTTGTTGAAATGAATGCCCTGGATTCCTTCCCTTCTCCCAAAAGTGAAGTTTTAAATTAGCTGGAGTTGGATGGATTAGCATAAACCTTTGTATGGGTGTGGCAGTTCAGGACACATGAAGCTTTATGGGAGTGGACAACTCTTGACTGGTCCTGAGTCAACTACTGAATAAGTGTTTCATATACTGTCCATGTACTTATTGAACTGGATGAGAAGGCTACTACCATTATAAAACATTGTCTGAGTGAGTAATGTGCCCTGCTATTGGGAAATCAAGTTCCCTGTTAATGTTAGGATCTGCCAGGGAGCTCTTACTGGTAAGATTGTTTGTCCCATCAACTTTACAATGTGATTTCTTTCATCATTTGTTCATTTATAATCCATTATCAGTGAATTCAGCAAGATCTTGTGACACTGTTCTTTATGGCCACCTGCCAATATATTTCTATTCTTTTTTCTATTTGTCTTGGACAGGTATCTAGTGGGCAAGTGTGGCAGGTGGAGGGACTGCTGGGACTGGCACAACAAGTATTGTCCAACCTGACTGTTGTGGTGTACAACCTTGATCTGTCTTTAGTGGAACTCCAGCAGGTAAGTTCCTTATAAAAGAGTTAATAAATGTAAAATTTATTCTTTATAAGTACAGTATAAATAAATTTTGGCTTATCATTTTGTTATAAATATGCAAGTGTGATTTTAGTATATTTTTTCCCATTGATATTGTTTTGGCCTGACAATTTAAGTTTTAATTTCAGCTTGAGGAAGCATGCAATACATCATGTGTAGTGGTGACCTTTGACTTCAATACATACCCGTCTCACGTCCGGGACCTACGTCTCAAAGCTTACCGTCCCATCATTATTCAGGTACAATATGTTGCTCTTATTATGTCTCTCAATTTTAATTAGGGTGAAAAATATTATGGCCGTCATTCCACCTGTGTGAAAGGTTGTTTCAGTCTTAGCTCGGTTTCCAGTGTTAACACCTCCTCTGGTTTCTTCACAAGAGGCACTTTACATACAGAAGAACTTAAAGGATACTTTGGGGAAGCCATCGACAATGACAAAAAAGTCCAGTCAAGTCAGTGAGTGGAACAAATGTTTACATTCAACAAGCTCCTGGTGCACTCTGGCATGCAAGATGCATTACATGTGGGAAAGATAAAAGGTGCAATGCACCTCTTGTGTGTGTGTGCAAACCTTAATTTTGGATTAGTGAAATTGGGGTTCACCACCATCATTTTACAACCATTTTCCATGCTTGTGTGGGTTAGCCATTATTACCTGATTGCAGCTCTTTAAGCTGCATGGTCTCAGGTACTTATCTATGAGGTAACTTCTCAGAACCACATTCAACCTTGTGCATTTTTTGACCCAATTGGTCTCGTCATCCTCTCCACTTACCTGACCGTCTCATCCTACCTCTGTGCAAAACCTGAGCAATATTCTCAATGCCCAGCCACCCATGTACTCTTACAGTGGTCCTCTAACCTCACACAATGCCATAACCACTTGTACAAGATACTGATTCTTCTTGACTCTCAACTTTATCATTGCCCACTGATTTACCTATGTTGCACCCTGTCTGAGGTTTTGTCTGTCTATCTCATCATCTCCTCTCACTTCTTTGTCAAGGGAATGAGATGGAACAGCAGAAGTACCATCAAGCTTGGGGAGAGTTAGCTTAAAATTGAACTTTCTGTTTCAGGAGTTATTGGTTCGTTCAGGAGCTGTGATGTGGCTAGATGCGAGTGTACGGTTAGCAGATGAAACCCAAGACACTGATAAAGCAGTAGACTGGAGTGAAATGGCATTAAAAAGTGGGGGGGTCTTGACCTGGCCACTGCCCAACCCAGCACCTTTGCCCTCGGCAGCTCTCACACACCCCAACATGTTTACCTTCTTCCACACAAAAAAACACAACTATGACTTCCAGCAGGTAATGGATTAATATATGGTACACAAGGTCCTTTTGTACTTGTTTAGAAGATCTGTAAATCCAGCTGGAAAGGTATTAATAAATGTTTCAGTATAAAGATCTATTTGTACAAATTCGGGTGAAGTAGGGGTCCACTCTTCCAGTAGTGATTAAGATGATTTTAAGGTGGGGGAATATGTCACAAATGGAAGGACTACTTAAAAGATGCATTTCCAAGATGTGGAGGATAATAAAGTGCCAAAGAACACCGGTAACATGTGATATGTGTTCTTGGGTTTTGTAATTGTTTCCGACTCAGTGTATTTTTTAACTGAATAATGTATGGTAAACAGTACAGTATGTTGAAAGATGAGCTTATACTCTTATACTGGGCTTTAATTTGTCTTGGTATCTTTGGCCACTGCTGGCTATGTGAATATATCCCTAATGTTCCTTATGGTCATGATGGTGGCCCAACTAACACCACACTCCCATACCTACTATACTGTACACAGTCCTTACTGATCTGTTCATCTCTCTAAGCCATCATAGTTGACACATACACCATACTTGTCAGCCTCACTTTGTTTATAGTCTGTCTCTATAGTTTGTTTACAAATATTATTTCACCTTTTCTTCCTTATTTGGTACAAATTTTTGTAGATTATGTTCATTTTGGACTATTTTTGACCATAGAATAATGCACAGTCTAAGTATTTTTTTACCATATATTAGCAAGCAGTGTATTGTATTGTGTTGAAATGATGTCTATTGAATGATTGCTGGTCTGCTGATATATAAAACTAGTCCTATTATAAAAACATAACAGTGTTGAACTAATCTGCCAGTTGCCAAATGTTTGGTATGTGTCCTTATTGAAAATGTTATCTGATCTGTACGTGATTATATACCATCCTAGTTTTGCTTCTAACCCTTTATTTGAAATCACTAAAGTTAAGTTGATAACTAATGAATAAATTTTTTCATAAATAGTATATGAACAGTAAGTTAAATAATGTAAATTAAGAACACTGGATGGATCCTACACAGGTCACTGGCTTTCTTCCCTTGACATGGCTGCCTCTAGCTGGTGCCCAATATGTAAAAATTAAGGAAAATTATCCATATTTTTCAAGACCGAGTTATAGTGGAGACACAATTTCTTCTTAGATGGGAGATGCTGGGACGATGGTCGTGTATAACACATTGGGTGTCCACCAGTACCTGATGAAACCCTGGGTGTCTTGTGCTCTCACACACAACTGTATTAGTCCTATTGGTGCCCAAGACACTGGCTGCAGGTAAGGCAAATATTATGATACTGTATTTCTGCTTGTCCAATTATTCCTTCAATTTTTTCACTTGTGTGGCTCAGATGTGTTAACCCATTTTTAGTCATCTTGCAACAGAAATTTTTTGATCTGTAAATTAGATCCAGTTGAAAGTTTTATAAAGAATTCTTGAAAAAGTTAACCCTTAAGCCCCGGGTTAGGGTGCCGCCGCCGCCCCCGCGCGCGGGGTTAAATCGAGAACAAAATAATCTACGTTAAAAAAAAATGGCGGGAAAATAGGCGGACGTTCTGGAACATCACCCGGGGCGCGCTAGTCGGATGTTCTGGGACGTCACCCGGAGCCTAAGGGTGAGATTCCCTTTTTCTTATTTCTTTCATATGATCCCAGTTCTTGATGGCTGACCATAGTATCTATTGTGAGTTAGTATGCAATATCTTTATGATTCTCTTACAAATGTTATTTCACCTTTTGTTCCTTATTTGGTAACTTTTCACAAACTTTGATCATTGGGGCGACTTTTGATCATTTGTTACTGTACTGCAGGGAGTCTCTGTATTGTTCTGAAATGATGATTATGGAAGAAATACCTGGGAAAATGATGCTCTGCTAATAGTCACTCCACACAGTGTCCCTTGATCCACTCTACAGTGTCCCTTGATCCACTCCACACAGTGTCCCTTGATCCACTCCACACAGTGTCCCTTGATCCACTCCACACAGTGTCCCTTGATCCACTCCACACAGTGTCCCTTGATCCATTCACAGTGTCCTCCACTCCACACAGTGTCCCTTGATCCACTCCACACACAGTGTCCTTGATCCACTCCACACAGTGTCCTTGATCCACTCCACACAGTGTCCCTTGATCCACTCACACAGTGTCCCTTGATCCACAGTGTCCCTTGATCCACTCCACACAGTGTCCTTGATCCACTCCACAGTGTCATCCAGTGTCCTTGATCCACTCCACACAGTGTCCTTGATCCACTCCACACAGTGTCCCTTGTGTCATCACTGCACACAGTGTCCTTGATCCACTCCACACAATGTCCCTGATCCACTCCATCCACTGTGTCCCTTGATGTGGTGTCCCTTCCTTCATGTCCCTTATCCACTCCATCCACTGTCCACACAGTGTCCCTTGATCCACTGCACACAGTGTCCCTTGATCCACTCCACACAGTGTCCCTTGATCCACTCCACACAGTGTCCCTTGATCCACTCCACACAGTGTCCCTTGATCCACTCCACACAGTGTCCCTTGATCCACTGCACAGTGTCCCTTGATCCACTCCACACGCCCTGGTGTCCCTTGATCTACACAGTGTCCCTTGATCCACTGCACACAGTGTCCCTTGATCCACTGCACACAGTGTCCCTTGATCCACTCCACACAGTGTCCCTTGATCCACTCCACACAGTGTCCCTTGATCCACTCCACACAGTGTCCCTTGATCCACTCCACACAGTGTCCCTTGATCCACTCCTCACAGTGTCCCTTGATCCACTCTACATGGGTCATGATGTAGTAAACTCCCCATTGTTATAATATATAAAGGTCTGTAACTTTAATTATCATAAACCTATAAAATATCAGTTTATCACTTCGTAAATTATTGTGTATTTATTTTAATAAGCTGTGGAGGCTTGACAACCCAGTCACTACAGTTGAGGGCCCTACTAGGTCATGGATGGTAACCCCCTAAACTGTAGGTCTGGACCCAGTCACTACAGTTGAGGGCCCTACTAGGTCATGGATGGTAACCCCTAAGCTGTAGGTCTGGACCCAGTCACTACAGTTGAGGGCCCTACTAGGTCATGGATGGTAACCCCTAAGCTGTAGGTCTGGACCCAGTCACTACAGTTGAGGGCCCTACTAGGTCATGGATGGTAACCCCTAAGCTGTAGGTCTGGACTTGGCTCACTTTCCTTTACTTTTCCTTATGTTTGTGATTGATGAAGTTCACTTCTTCACCTCCATATGTTGTTGTACAGCAAGTGATGACTGTATCATCTATGTGATGGTTAATTCTCCACATAGAATTGTCACCAAATGTTTTAAATAATACTGCAAAAGTCTTTGAATACCTGAAAGTGTATAGCTATTATACTTGAAAATTGTATCTAAGTGGAGTGCTGACATGTGTTCTTGTGTACAGGTACGACAAAAAACCATTATTCCGCTACTCTGGCTGCCATCACTACGACGCCTCGGCATTTAATGTCGCCTTGGGTGTAATGTTCTCGTATGACACTCGGCCATACCTGGCTGCTTCTTCCCCCTTTGGCCGAGTGTCAAGGAAACCACAGCAAGAGGTGGATGATTTGCCAGGGGAAGAGGGCACTAACACCTCCATTAGAGATAACTCAACTAGGAAATACAGTGGTAGGAAGACAGTGAAGGTAATCAGTCTGGACTCATCCCACTCTGGTGGTTCATCTCTGAGACATAACCATCAAAACATAATACCAAGTTCTGGTAGCAGAGGATTTATACAAGTTGATGAGAAGGTGGGAAGAATTACTAATGGGAAAAATAAGAGTAGAGACACTACCAGTGTGCTGCACATCACACACACCGGTTCTGCTGTTGATAATGAAGTCGAGCATTGACCCAACCTTGCGTGTGATATAGCTTCAGTATCATCAACTACCATTGTTATTTCTACCTCTTGAATTCCATCTTATGTAAATTAATTTCTTTAAGTTAACATGATCATATACAAAATTTAGATTGAGACAATACACTTGGTTTAACATTGAGAACTATTATTGTAATTTTAAAGGAAAGTGACCATACACAAAATTTAGATTGTTTTGAAACACTTTGCATGGTTTAATGGTGAAAATTAATATTGTGCTAAAATTATTATTGTGCTTTGTGAATTAATGTTAGGTAAGTTATGCAAGATGTGTTTATATAATGTATACACATTGAACTCAGCAATAGAATCAGCTTTCAGTAGTAGCCATGGCAGTGATAACCAAGTTGTTGTTTCATTAACAGTCGTCAACATAATTTTTCTGGTCTTATTCCAGAGTCAAGCTTGACAATATTGTATTTAAATACTGTAGTCTTTATAAACCAAAGATGGGGATTAAGGGGAAATGTGGAAAGAGTAACTTTTGCTTTGTGATTTGTACATTTGGGTATTTTTGGAGCTAAGTCAAAAAAACTTCTTTTGTATATATTTAACCAACAGCCAAACTATATTTACTTGAAAATCCATTTCATTTATCTTTAATCTTATTATTTTTCTAGTGCTTTTCCAGTCATTAGTTTGTATTTCATCATAGTATTTAGTTATCTGTAATTGGGAGTTTTATACTGTCGATTATTTTGTTTATCATTTATTGCTAGATGTTATTGTCAATTTATCTTTGATCTGGGAACTTTGATTGTGACCAGTAATGATATTTTCTGAAATTCATAATACTTTCTCCTTCTATCTATATGTACTAGGTAGATAGTACAGTAACCATCCAGTCTCAAGCACTACCTTCAGGCTGACAACTGTGAGTTATTGAGTTTTGTAAAATTACACTAACTTTTGTCCCAGTACTGTATAGTGTGGATTGTCACATACAGTTTGTACGAAATCTATATCACTGACACAATTTAAGATTTAGTTATTTTTGTAGAATGATCATTACAAAATGAAGGGGAACATAATACTGTATTGAATATTATTACAGGTATAGGCACTTGATATATGCAGTAAACACAGGTACATTGCTACACATATAGGAGAAGTTGCTGTAGTAGTGGAGCACATTATGAATCCCTTGTACAGGATGTCTAATTTGTTATGCTCCCTAGGAAATACATTATTGCAGGAGATTTTCAAGTGTTTCACCATCTACTTCAAAACATAAGTGGATTCTATGTGAACATGATGCCTCAACTCTCACTGTTATGTCTTTGGTAATCTTATTACATTCAAATGTGTTGTTCTGGCTTAAGTCTTCAGTGATTCTTGCACTGATCGGTGTGTAGTATCTGGCTCTCTGTACAGGAATATAAAACTGCCTCTTTCCTCTAGTGTTAATTTCTCAATCATTGTTCCTTGATGGTTTATGATTCCTATGGTGGGCAACATATGAGACATGCTGTACAATACTCATAACTCCTATCATTAATTACATTCATTTCAATTTTTGTTTCAGCTCTTTCTTATGACT
The DNA here is from genome assembly GCF_018991925.1 of Homarus americanus. Lineage (NCBI taxonomy): Eukaryota > Metazoa > Arthropoda > Malacostraca > Decapoda > Nephropidae > Homarus > Homarus americanus. The sequence goes on from NW_024735554.1 coordinate 3,097,779, forward strand.
CTCTATGGTACACTTGCTTGCCTCCGTTATGTTCCTCCCTTTATAAAGTTTCTGTTCATTGACTCACCCAAGATGAGAGCAAATAGGGAAGTAAAACAATAGATTGATTCATTTGGAAGATTTATATATAGTACTTGTATATTTTTTTCTCATGATATTTTGGATGCCATTACAACATGCTATATTTTATATTCTTAGGTGTTTGGATTGTACTTATTTTTGTGGTGTATGTATTATTGTGGAATGTTAATAAATACAATACAATACTGTACAAAGAATTGATGGTTACTGTGAGTAGTAAGTTCTTCATGCAATATTGTAATGTTTTGTAGCTCTTGTTGTCATTGTGTGGAATATTACACTACAGTACATGTATTCTCACCTCAAACACTTCAGCAACATAAAATTCATGTGTCAAGTGAGTAACAATGAATTTGCTTTCAATAGAATTCAATACTGTATGTTGATATGTTAGTGTGCTTTGTACTGGGTATTTACTGTGAACATGAAACTCTTGTCATAAGCAATGTGACAGCTTGTGATATAGGTTGATTCCTTTATTATTAAGCACATCTGATAAATACTACAGGTGTAGTGCGTGTGTGTGTGTGGTGACATCCACGTCTTGAAGCTAAGGAGAATTTTCTTTCATAGGGGTTTATATTTCCTCATAGCTAAGGGAAATTTTCATAAAAAATTTTTCTTTTCTTTTTCTTTTTTAATTTACAAAGGAAATGCTGCACAACACATTAGTTCATACATATTGTCTTTTAACCCTTTGAGTACAATGGTCACATGAGTGCTACTTCATCAACATTACCCTTAGGTGTGACAGTAATGCCAAGGCCATCAAAAATTTTTGTCTCATTCAATCTCACATTTTTTTATGAATACAAATTAGCCAGTATTTAATTAGTGCATTTTAATAATTTATGACTTAATATGTAATTAAAATTCTTCTATATTAGTTTTGGCCCATTAAAAACAGTTGAGAGAGGCTAAAATCAGTGTTTTTAAAACTCGGATTCGTTATAAAAACTAAGTTTTTTACAAGATACCTGTACTGTACATTAATATTATTTCCAAGGAATTTGAATGCCACTAATGGAAATCTCAAGGTTTTTAGATATAAGTCAAGTACTGGGTAATTATAATTTATAAATGTTATTTTAATTGTTTCACTGCAAAATTTTAAATTTTGAGAATGCCTGGGAAATCTTACAATTCACTCAAGGGATTAAGAACAATATTCTGTATGCCTTAAGGTCTCTCTAGTGATGTGGTCAAAGTGAACCCATAAACTGTATAAGTGTGAAGGCACTATTTTAGACATGTACTTGAATAGAGTGTTTCATTAAAAAGTGTTTTGGTCAACACAGCACAAGAAATGAAGTGAAAACTGACATGATTGAAGTTCCTCCCAAGAGGTTATCACAGCAGAATCACATTGGGAGCAGCAACATTATGTTCAAATTTTCTTCTCTATGTGACATGGGCAGTTCTCTCTCAGTATTTATTATGCCCCACTATTGAATTTGTGGGATCATGTATCCATTTGTCTGTGTGAAATTTGGTTCAGGAACATATGCTAAGTTTGAGAGTCAGTGTTTTCCAACTTAATTTACTCAAGTTGTGGCCACCGCTCAAGCTTGAAATACTGTTGAGGCTACATCATCATCAGTGATGTAGCCTCAACAAAAGCACAGTACCTTGTACTGTGCTACATCTTGTTTCTGGAATACTTACCAGTGTTGGGCTTGTTGTAAGATGGTATTTGTACTGTATTTAATTCATGAAGACAGGAATACAGTATTGGATAGTTTAAGGCATCTTAAGTTAATTATTTACCTCACTAAATTTTTTGATGATTAATGTTTGTGTGCCATGGATGTAAGGATTAATTGATTATTTACTACATATAGCTGTAAACTTTTTTTCAATCAATTTGCTGTGTCAAGTCTCCAACCGTCAGTTTGAATTTTCAGTAATAGTAAAAGTGCAGTAGATGAAGGAGCACTTTTGTACGTGTGTGTATTGTGGTGTCTACTGGTGCTGTTGTCCTGTGCAGGTGATCATTGTTGAAAATTATCGTGAACATTACTTATAAATTACTCAATTTCCAGGCAGCTAAACCTGAATATAAATCCTTTAGTGTTGTTTGTTTTAGGTTCATGTTATTGTCTTTATAAAAAATGGTTTTGTGATCATGTTTATAACATTAGATGGTGTTCACATCTTTGTCTTGGTAAGAATGGTCATTGTGTTTAGCTCTTGATAATAAATTGCCTTGTCAGATTGATAAGAGTACAGTAGAGAGGCATCTGAAAACTGCTCTCCATTGAGCATTAAATATTATAACAGACCTTGGGTGTGAGTCTGGGACACACTTACTGTGTGTAATAGTGGATATTATCAATTGATTAATTTTGTGTCCAGAGTGAGAACTGATTACATATTGTGTGGGATCCATTTTAACTGTGCCCAGAATAGAGGGTGGGGGAGCACTGCTCCTACAATGAAATTCCTGATCTCTCTCTCCACCAATAATGATTTCAAGTCTTGCAGTCACCTGATAGATACACCTACTTAATTAAACAAATGGTGTAGTATTACTGGGTAACTGCACTGCTGTAGACATGCTCTCATGAGACTTGGGTGATGGAAGTGTGGTACCCCCTCACCCCCATCCTGGTAGTAGAGGTGACAGCTCAATATGATGAAGATGAAGAGTAATGGTGTTGATGATCCACTGATTGGTGTTGTTTTCTCTAGTCACTCTTAGTGTCCCTAATTTTTTCCTATTTATTACAACATAATTGTACAAGTAGTTAAGACATTTAATATTTACATTTAGTCTTCACAAAATAGAAACTATTAATTTATATAGGTTTTCTTGAATATTTCTGATGATGTTGATGGATGAAATGGGCCCCAGGTCTAGTGGTCAGGTTAGGCATAGTTAGATTAGACAAGCTGAGATTAGGAAGATTGGGTCAGGTTAGCTTAGGTGGAGTTAAGTAAGGTCTGGTTGAATTGAGTCAAGATAGGATAGGTTGGGGCCTTGTAGGATTGGAGCTTATTCGATATGCAACCAGTTGTTGATATATTAATCATATGTATCACATGATCTTTTTAGTCTATATATCAGTATTCAGTTGTGTGTCAGCCATGATCATGAACAATTGTGATGTAGATAATGGCACAATGTTTGGTGCTTTGCATGTATTATAACAACCACAGTATGTTTTAACAGGTTAATTTGGTATTGTCATCTTTATTTCTCAATTCTTGATTAACTTTTTTCTTTCCTCCATCTATACATTTCATTGTGAGCTTATTTCCATATTTTGTAAATATTTTCACCTGACATCACCATACATTTTCTTTCTGTACCAGTTCTTAGTTTCATTGTTTTCTTCATAATTTTCAATAACTATCACTAATTAGTTCTGGAGGTTGCCCTTGATGAGGTCCTATAAGGTACATGAACTTACAGTAGTAATATACTGCATAGAGAAAAATAAAACAGTTACTAATGTTTTCTCATAATTTCTATCACGTCCTCTCTGTACTGTTTCCCTCCTTTCTTGAGGCCTCTTGATCCTCTCTACACATAACTGGTGAAGGAGTAAAGGTAACAGATACGTACATAAAATAACACTTACAACATCTCATATTTAATTGATAACATATGTTCTAATGCAAGTGATGATGGCTGTAAAGTGACATATAACTGGACATGCATTTAAGGAATAAAGTAGTTTATTTATGTAGTTTATCTTAACTTCCAGTATACAGTATGTGACCATAGGGAGGAACAGAGAGAGAGAGACACACTAGAGAACTACAAATTGCTCATGTACCAAACTGAATCTTTCCTGCACCACTTCATTACCCCCTGCTTACATTGTTGTTGCATATTCACACATTCGCTATAAATTGTTTGTAGAAAAATCTCATGCATTTTCCTCTTCCTCAGGTTTTCCCAGTATTTCTTTGTCTCAGGACTTACACAGATCATCACCATTTTTCTCAGAACTTAACATTGAGACCATCATCATCATCCCTTCTGGTGATTTCTTTCATTGAGCAGTTGATCCCCCAGGAGGAGTAATGGGTAACTGAGATAGTGTTACTGTAAACAATATAAAACTGAGTGAAATTTCTGTCAAGTAATTTACTGTGTGTCTAAATATCTAGTCTCCAGAAACAGTAGGGGTCTGTGTGAGATGATTGTATGAATAATATATTGTGTAACTTTGTTTTGGAAATAGAGGATAATTAATTTTAAGTAGAATCAAATTACCAGTATCAACATAATTTCTTCAAAATTTAAATTACTAGAAAGGAATCGGTCCTTAACATCAAACTCTTTTGGCTAACGTCCCAAGCATGACTGTACTGTTCATCTACCAGAGCTTAAAGAGGTTTTTACCTTTAATCACCCATAATTGTACTCGTCTATCTATTCAATATATGGAGTAGATCCCTAATAGAAACAGATACATTGCACAAAACTAGAAAGTAAACTACTGATACATATTGAATAATTAGATCCTTTTGTGGTACAGGAGAGAAACACCCAAAGTTAGCAACAGAACCTCTTGCTTACTGTAGTACTGGAGATGTAGCTTGTAATGTATACTGTACTCTGAAGATCACACAGTAGATGTTCAGTGTTGTTTTGCTCTCGGTCATCCAACTTACTTATATACTGTGCTAGACTTCTCTCTGCCTCTCCCCAAGTTATCTTTTAAGTCGCCAGGAGTCCATTCTCATCGATGTCCTGATCATTTTCTCCTCTTTCTCCTCTCCTCTCCTTCCCCATTATTCTCTCTTCTCCTTCCCCATCATTCTTACAACTTATATATCCAAGGACATTCTGTTTGGTATTATTCCTGAGTCACATAAGTAAGTTAATATTTTACTACAAAGTCCATCTGCCATCACAAGTCATATTTGCATTATGAAATATTCACTCCACCCCTAACACATTGCTGATCATTAACAATGTAAGGTACAGTATACATTAATTTTATGTACTGAACTGTATCATATGTCATATTTAGCCTTCAAGTGATAGTGTACAGGTAATATACTACTGTACTTATGTAGCATTCTTTAGTTTTTGTTTTAAACATTCACCTCCTGCTTGCTTGTCATGTTCTGACATATTCATCACACACACACTAGTACAGTATTGTATAGTTACTGTATTGTATTCCTTGCTTGTGTTCTCATCTTTTCTTATTTCCACACATTCCAAATTGTCTTTTCAGCATTTATTATTTCTACAAACTAATTCAGTATTACAAACCAAAGTAGTAGTTTATTGTGTTTTAATCCTAACATGTACAATCAGAGATAAAAGTAGTGTTGCAGTTTTGTCCGAAGATTAAATATAACTCTTGAAACATTATGAGAGCCCCCTACCACAAGGCAGAGTGCACCAAAAGGTTAGCCCTTCGGCATATGTTTTCACTAAATTTCACGACACGACTTTTGTCTTTCATTGTACACTGAATAACAGGCTTATTATACTGTATTTGCATTTTAAGGGCAATAGTATTTTACAGCAAAACCTTTTACTCGTCATTCAGAATGTTCCTAATAAATATTTTAAACCTGCCTCATTTACCTTACAGCACCAATTTCTAAATTCATAAGTTAAGTTTATTTAAAAAATCTAAATCTATCCTAAACAGATATAGTACAATACATGTCAATTTACAACAGTCCTTCCGACTCATTTTAACAGTCGTACGTTATATTACTCGAGGCCTGATTATATAGGGTAAATTGCTTCTAAAATGTAAGAAGCTAATAATATTTCCTAACCCTTACTTCAGTGGATTAGGTTAAGTCACTCACTGCATCCATCATATCCCAGTCACCTCTCTCCTCAACTCATTTAAATGGTCTTATCCTATAGTTCGGTAATTCAGGTGTCGGCCAATGTATATGAGCAGGTTATTCTTCTCTTTATTATGATTTTATTAATCTGTACAGTACTGTACCATGATTTTGGTTATGACAGTTACTGTGTTGTATTGATCAAGTTTTCTTGTCATAATTGCTTTTAACCTTATTTGTATACTGTACAGTATTGTGTCAGGACATACAGTACTTGCCTTCCCTGGAACTATATACCTGATGGAGTACTGTACTGTACTGTACAGTGTTCTTCAACTCATTGGTCTTGTAGTGTATGTGTTAGCCTCTTGATATTCACGTATATGAAATGTATGCCAGGAATTTGAAAGTGCTGATCTCTGTGTGATATTCGGTTCTTGTTTATGAATGATTCACTGTAATGCATTTACACTATATAGTTAGTTATGCTTAAAAGAAAGGGAGAATGAGATTACATCGAATATATTACAGGGGGTATTAGGGATGGTGGGATAAAGGTGGAGATGATTATGGGCAAAAAAGAGTATAGGTGGGCCAGAGGAAGGCAGAGACTAGGGTGAATGAATGAAATTAAAAATATTGGTCCCCAGAGAGATGAAAAATCTGGGAGGATGACTACCAATAACTCAAACATTCAGAGTGAAGAGCCATATTTTTGAGCCGTCGTACATGCTGTCTTGACTGAGTGACATTAATTAGGTTATATTTTGAAATTAAATATTGAATATATTTTGTTAAATGAAAAAGAAGAATAGAGAAGTATATTAATAATCTTAAAAATTAGTATCATGTTGGATATTATTTTATAAGATGGAGTGAAAGTTGTGTATGATGGCCAGAGAGGATATTACCACACAGTTGGCTTTGTTAGTGTCCATGACTTGGGAGAAACTCTGGATGTACAGTAATGAGATGAGACACTGGCCACCTGTCTTATAACAAACAGCTTACCTATTGTGCACTTACAAACTTGGTAATGTTTCTTAGTCTTAGATATTTGTGGTCCCTATATGCTTATTGTGCTATTGTATAATATATATATATATATATATATATATATATATATATATATATATATATATATATATATATATATATATATATATATATATATATATATATATATATATATATATATATATATATATATCCCTCCTACTACATATTTTTATTTATTTACAGTATTTATATACAGGGTATTTATTTATTATATTTTACAGAGTTTCTGTTTTCCCCATGGAATGAAATTAATGTTATACTGTACTGTATGTAAAAGTTAAGGATGCTCATGCTGCAAGTCATATACAACAAATTTGGTTAATGATTATTACAATGTGACAAGATCAGTGAATCAGTACAGTATGTAGAAAAAAAGATGTGTTGTAGAGGAGGGTGTTGTAGGTATGACTGAGTACAGTACTGTACTGTGTAGCTTTACAGTCTATACAACCCATCTTGGGGATAAAACTTGCCTGAGATGGAAGGATGTACAGTTCTGACTACTTGTACAGGTATGTTAAGAACAGATGGTAGGAAGTGATTTGAGGGATGAACTATTTTACTCTTGAGGTGAACTTTATAGGAGGAATGTTACTTGCTGAGGACCAAGTACACTGTCTGGAGGATAGGTTATTATTGACCAAGTCTGTCATATGTGATAAAGGTGGATGTTTAGGTATATGGGAAATCTAGACTGTGTTAACACTATTGTTGTGTGTGCTTTCAGAAATCTTTGCCATGCTAAACAGTGGCTGAAACTGGGAGATCTGGTTTCTGTGTGGTGTAACATCTTAAATTTATTTACCTGTAAATAAGCTGTCCATATTCAGATATGGTCATAAGATTGCATATATGAAGTGTTCAATGCCTCCCAACATTGACAAATTTTGAAAGCATGCACGAATTTGCTGTTGTTACTAACTACTGTATGGTACTGTACTGCTGTGAAGGATGAGTGGCAGCATATTGGGTAATTTACCTTTTGTTAAGTGTATAGAAACAAGTAAAGGGCAGCTACAGTGTTGTAAATACCTAATACGAACAATTTCAGAGAAACGAATGTGCTTTTGTTTGATACAAATATATAATGCAGACAATGCTTTCAGCAAACAAGGAAGGTGCAAGAGTTATAGAATTTCTCATTATTTTGAAAATTATATTGTATATGCAATGGCCTTTGTACAGTCAAAAAGCAATTAAAGTTTTATTTGTTTCACACATCACTTTGATTCTAGAGTGTTTTCCCTCATATTGAAGTCTTTACCCACATATTCGAATATTTACCCACAAAGTATATAGTACTGTACTGTAATCTTTACCTACATATTGAGGTCTTTGATCACATATTGATCACATATTGAAGTACAGTATACATTAGTCTGGGTTTACGCGGATTTTGTTTACACGTTTGGTCATTTACGCGGTGCCTTGCCAGAATGAAATGTTTTAATTACGCGGTAAATTTCATTATTTACGCGGGAAGCGGATCGGGCAGGGTGCGCACAAGGTCACCCAGTCATCAAAACATTACCGAGTTCTTCACCCGCCACCCACCACAGCCGGCCCAAGTCAGTGAGGATATGGACTTTGAGGGGTTTGACAAAGAGGCCCTGCAAGCCTCTGTGGTGGATAGTGATACAATTGATACAAGTGATACAGGTGAGGGCCAATAATCTGCCTCATAACCAACCCCCCATCCCCGTGTGCCCAGCCATCTTTTCTACTAACGTAAGTGTTAAAAAACCTAATATCATTGATATTTCTCTTAAATATTAATTGTGTGTGCATACCGTCATAAAATTAAGATGTTATTTTTACTACAGCGTACGTATTGCGTCTGAAAAAGTGTAGTTTGGGGGTCGGCCCAGTCTCTATTTCTCTATTTCAATTAATCCCATATGTTCTGTTATTTCGTTTACGCATTTCTCGTTTTACGCGGACCTCCACGGGTTCAATTGACCGCGTAAATGCAGACTATACTGTATTTACCTACATAATGAGGTATTTGCCCATATATTAAAGTATTTACTCGCATGATGATGTAGTTACCAACATAGTGAAGTTTTAATGTTTCTTAGCAGTTAGTAAAGACAGTAAGTTATTCATATTTATTCACTGACTGCATCTTCCATTAAACTATTATCACCACAGAGTAAAGTGAACAGTCAATGTTTTACTTGACCGACTGGCTGGCTGACTGAGAATCTCTTGTTGCAATATCATGAATAGTCTCAAAACACCTCCTTCATCCCCTCCCCCAGTCTCTCAAAACACCCTCCTTCACCCCCTCCCAATCCTCTTAAACACCCTCCTTCACCTCCTCCCTCTGATCTCCCACCCTCCTTCACCTCCCAGTCTCTCAAACACCCTCCTTCACCCCCCTCCCCAATCTCTTAAACACCCTCCTTCATCCCTCCACAGTCTCTTAAAACCCCTCCTTCACCCCTCCCCCAGTCTCTTAAACACCCTCCTTCACCTCCTCCTCACCAGTCTCTCAAAACACCCTCCTTCATCCCTCCCCAGTCTCTTAAACACCCTCCCCACCCTCCCCACTCTCAAAACACCCTCCTTCACCCCTCCCCAGTCTCTTAAAACCCTCCTTCATCCCTACAGTCTCTTAAACACCCTCCTTCACCCCTCCCCAGTCTCTTAAAACACCCCTCCTTCACCCCCTCCTCCAATCTCTCAAACACCCTCCTATCCCTCCCCCAGTCTCTCAAAACAGCCTCCTTCACCCCCTCCCCCCCAGTCTCTTTAAACACCCTCCTTCATCCTCCCAGTCTCTCGGTTTCCTTCACCCCCTCTCACCTCACCCCTTCCTTAAAACACCCTCCTTCATCCCCTCCAGTCTCTTACCCTCCTTCTTTCCCCCCAGTCTCTCAAAACACCCTCCTTCATCCTCTCCCGCAGTCTCTAAAGCCCTCCTTCATCCCTCCCCAGTCTCTAAAACACCTCCTTCAACCCCTCCCCAGTCTCTCAAAACACCCTCCTTCATCCCTCCCCCAAGTCTCTTAAACACACTCCTTCACCCCTCCCCAGTCTCTTAAAACACCTCCCTCATCCCCTCCCCAGTCTCTCAAGCACCCTCCTTCACCCCTCCCCCAGTCTCTCAAACACCCTCCTTCATCCTCTCCCCCAGTCTCTTAAACACCCTCCTTCACCCCCTCCCCAGTCTCTTCAAACACCCTCCTTCACCCCTCCCCAGTCTCCTCAAACACCCTCCTTCACCCCCCCCCCAGTCTCTCAAAAACACCCTCCTTCATCCTCTCCCCCAGTCTCTTAAAACACCCTCCTTCATCCCTCCCCAGTTCCTTAAAACACCCTCCTTCATCCCCTCCCCCAGTCTCTTAAAACACCCTCCTTCACCCCCCCCCCAGTCTCTCAAAACCCCTCCTTCATCCTCTCCCGCCTCTTAAACACCCTCCTTCATCCCCTCCCCCAGTCTCTTAAAAACACCCTCCTTCACCCCTCCCCAGTCTCTCAAAGCACCCTCCTTCATCTCTGTCTCCTCAAACACCCTCCTTCATCCCTCCTCAGTCTCTCAAAACACCCTCCTCTCTCAAAACACCCCTTTCATCTCCCTCCCCGTCTCAAAACATCCTCCTTGATTCCCTCCCAATATCTCCCCAGGTAGATATGATCAACAGTTTGATCATACCGTGTTTAGTGATCGCTGAACAGTTACTGAATATCAAAAGGTTGGATCCTTACGAGTGTAACTGTTATCGTTAGAGGTGACTTAAAATACTATAAAAGAATGAGTTCACAGGTGTTATCCATTTTCAGTACAGTACTTGACTTACTCAGGTTTATGGTAAAAAAATACTTCAATAATCATTGTTCTATATATAAAATAAAACATGAATGTGTCTAGTAATTATAGAAGCGTACCGATAGTGAGTAGCTATTTCCTGCACGGGTGTGAAGACAACAATAGCACACGGCTGTTTACCTCAACTCCGATGAACACTTGTTGTCAAACCCTGGCCGGCGTGCCTCCCTACTTCCTAGACACCCCCCACGTCCTCCAAGGTTCCTATTGTGAATATTTCTCGTTAATGAAGATGTTGAGAATGCCTCTAACTGGTTGACATAAGCTATTTGGGTTAAACAAGAGGGCCAGGATTACGAGCGAGAAGAATCACACCGGCACTCTGTTTGGAAAGGCATTTATAGAGCTATCTGAAGCTCCTACTAATTCGTTAGGTTCGGCTATACAGTAGAGGTTAGTGTGGATAGCTTGGGTTAGGGATATCAAGGTAAGGTGTTTAGTTAGTGTGGATAAGTCTAATTTGGATACGTTAGGTTTATTTAGTGTGGATAAGTTTGGTTCGTGTAAGTAAGTTAAGGTGTATGGTCTGTTTAATGTTAGAAAAGGTAGATGGAGCTAATTGGTTTGGTTAGTGTTAAGTTAGGGTAAGATGTTAGCCACAAGTTACAATAAAGCATACCCATACTCTGTTTTATTATTGCCGTGGCTTCATACTTACAGAAAGGGTAACTTTCATCTTGCATAACTGCTCTCGCTTTCATGCTTGTTCCCTCAAGCTCTTAACACTTGTAAACAAAGAAATCAGTTGTAAACCACGAGGCAGCTAGCTCAAACTACAAATAATATGGTTGTCGTTCTCTGCATGTGAGTTTAAAGGCCAAACAAACATCAAGTACCACCACAATATAAGCTGAACCTTCACGCAACACCACACCATAAAGTGGACATCGATTTCTTCTTGTAACTATACATACAGGGTAAGTTCCCGTGAGGCATTTTATTGCTCACCCTCTTTAATGCTGCGCCGTTTTCTGTTATTCCCATGGGCAGTCTCATATATATATCTTCGTAATTGTTTTATCAATGCCTTAGCAGTTCCCTCATTGCACCGTCCTTTCTGTTCCCAAGTCATTCTATTCTAGCCATTCTGTTCCATTATGGATCAGCTGTTCTGTACCCATACGTTATCCGCCCAGTTCCTGTAAACACATGCCTTATCCAGTTGCGAAATGGAAAAAGGAAAATTATCCAGAAGTGCTTGTCTCTTCTATTTCCACTTTATTACATTACTGTTCGTCCTCTCTCATTTATCTTACGATTTTGGCAGCCTCTTCCTTCACCCTCGTTCATGCATGCTTTTCAGTTTTCACTCATTCCATTTCTACTATATGTTATTAATTACAACTTCCATCTTGAACAGCTCAATAAACACTGTGAAAACACGGACCCTAGCGGCTGAGCTGAAAATTACCATTCACAACAAGCATAGAAATGTCAAATCATGTGAAAATCCCCGGTTTATTCCCCTAATGGTTAGCATTAGATTAACATTAGGTTCGGGTGTTTAATCATCAGGTGAAATAAGCTGTAGTGCCTAATCTTCACCGATATAACGTGATCTGAAATGTCAACACACCTTTCTCTAGGGAACACTCGACAGCTTGTTAACGAGTATAGTTCAAATTATAGATTGGTAAAGAATATGGGTAATACATTTGATGGTCAACAACTGCAGTGCGACGTATTCCCCAGTTAACGAATTTGACGCAAAGGTACGGTGGTTAACGAGTTTGATCATAAATATATAGCTGGTTAATGTGTACGGTTGAACTTATATATCGTTAACGAGGATGGTTGAATATAATGTTTTTCCTTTCCAAGTAGCCTAATGTGTATGAACGGTTAACGAGTGTATTTTATACTGATGGTTTAACTAGTAAGGTTAAGGTTTTATTGATTATCGATTATACAGTTCAACGCTTACAGAGGGTCAACGTGTATGGCCTGTATAAGGATGCGGCAGCCCCTAGACAAAATTATCAAGAACGATTGAGGGATCCTACACAGGCCACTAGCCTCCTTCTCTCGGCATGGCTACCTCCAGTCGGTGCCTATTTGGTAAATTAGGTAAAAGAAGGTCTGTTATTTGTATACCTGTCTGCACTGTCTACGTACTGTACATTTACACTTTACACATTACCCATGCTGAATCAATGTGAACTTGAATGATGATTTAACTGAATGAATATGTATCTATCTAATCAACTATCGAATTATCTGTCTATCTTTCTAACGAATGTCGCGGGTGGTGGAGAGGCCACCAGAGGGCAGAGTATTCGAAGGCTCGTGGCGTCAGCTGGCATCTCGAGTGTCGGTTAGAGCTGCTCCAGTTACCTCCCCCCCTCCCTCACCTCGCTTTACCTCCCACACCGCATTAAAACAACACCTCCCTCTCCCCCATCACACCCGCGGTATAAATAATCAAGCTTCGTAATTGAACAAGTCACCATGGGAGAGAACGTTCAGCGAGACAGAGTGAGGCATTTTTAGCGTTGGTTATAAATGACTCAATATTTACTAATCAGCAACGTTGATCTATCAGATGTTTTCGCTTTAGGGTCATATTTTATAGGGAAGAATGTCTGAATTGGTCTTTATATCCCTAAAGCATTAACGAGTAAATAGACAGTAAGAGAGAGGTAAAATAGTGTGTGTTATGTCCTATATGTAAGTACAAATGCACTTTTATGTACCTAAAAAATTCGTGCGTCGGGACACCGTAGGTTTGGAGGAAAGTTGCCAAATTCCTTTTGTAAAGCAAGAATACAACTGCGGAATTTTTTTTTTTCATTTTGCTTCTTTCTTTACTTCTCTGGAGTGTGAACATTTACTGATGTAAATTTGTGGTCAAAAGAAATGGATGGCTTGTACATATATTGATGAGTGGAGGTTGTAGGAACTGCCAGACACCGCCAGGTTGTAGTGTGAGGGCGGGTGTGGGTGTAGGGATGAGGTCATCAATGTGTGTGCGTGTGTGTCGGGATTTGTGAGAGGCTTGACGTCCTCAGGTGTACCCCTCCGCCCAGTAGTGAGGGACGTCTTGTGCTTGTACCAGGGACCGCTGTAACAGCAGGCAGCAGCAGTACCGCAGCTAGAGAGGGAGGTGTGCGCTAGAGCTGCGGGCCAGTCCAACAGTTATTTTTACCCTGGTGGCCTGATAATTTTGGCAGGGTTGGTGGGGTGCAGCGGCGCACAGGACCAGTCTGGGTTGTGGTTATGGGTGGGCAGGAGGCTGTGTGTGGCGGTGCTGGCGTGTAGGCGTAGGCTGTGTACTCTACAGTGGCGGCAGTTGTGGGAGTGGTGGCCAAAGGGATAGTGGTGAGCGTGGCAATAAGTGTGTCATACTAAGTGGTGCCCAGAGTGGCAGTGTAAGCCAGGCCTCGTGGCCGTGTTATATTAAGGCCACTTGTGAGGGCGGCGCCGGCGTGCCCAGTGTCCTGACGGCGTAAATTTATTGTAGCTTTTAGTGGTCCATTGCGCGCCTCCCTCACGCCCATACACCACCCAAACTAGACGCTCCCCCTATGCGGCCACCCTCTGTATGATGCAGCTGTGGCCACCGCCCACACATCACAACCACCCAGCTGGTAGGCGGCCATGTGGGTGGGCTACCGTGGGCGTGCGGGGCAGCCATGTTGAGCTGGCGGCCCGCCCATGAGGAGGGGTAGCCACCCTCTTAAACGCCCACCCACTCTTACTTATCGGATTCTTCTCGCTGCAGCCATCACACCGTAAGTACCACCCAAAGACTATAGTACCACCACTGTGATGTGTTATGTACTGTACAGGAAACACCAAGTGACACACCTTACTTACGGTACCTGTTGAAGGTGTGTTGTCACCTGCCCCACCCGGGGCTGCAGGTCCGGATGAAGGGGCTTGGGGGCAAGCTGATTTAAATGGGGCTATGTAGTTATATGTGTTGTTGTTAATTAGGTTACGTATATGATTCTGAGTTTGAAAACATTGGGCTGTGTATGTAAACAATGAAAGCATATACGTCTTGTGTAAGTATATCCTGGAGGTATTTAACATGGCTGCACGTCCTATACGAATACCTTCCTATTGTCAATTCTCCTCAGCACAGTTGGGAGGCCTGATATTTTTTCCCCGACTTGGGTATGGCGGGGTGGACCACTTGTACCTCACCCAGGGTACATTATTGACAGTACAGGTGGCTTTGTTTTTTGTACATACATGAAAGTCCAAGTGATTGAGAAAGTGATAAGCTTCCTTGAAAATAAATAATTGATAATGTTTAACCGCCATTAAACAACGTAACAAGCGTAGTAGGGTGGTCATGGCAACGTGCTGTTATTATTATTTTATTGCTATTGTTATGTATATACAGTACATATTAAGGTATTTTTCCATATTAACACCCAAGTCACGCGTAACAATACTACATGTAATAATGGCCCTACCACTTACCTTATGCAATTCTAAGCACACTTTCTTTTATAAACACCCGTCGGAAATTACTCGTTGTCGAAATATAGATATTTTTTAAAGCAATTATTTTGGAAGACGACCGAGTGCGACAGCTACCTCCTATCCCTGCCTCTGAAGACAACACGCTCCTCAACCTCAGCCCGGGCCCAGAGTCATCGGTAGGCAGAACAATGGTTAATTCTCGACTAGGTTAGGTTGGGTTGAGTTAGGTTAGGTTAGGGGGTCATAATTCAGAAACGGGTGATTTCCGTAGAAGCAAATGAATCACACAATTTTAAGCTTCAAAGGGAGTTGGGTGTTAATCAGGAAATTTACCTCAATAATGACACACACTACTTACTATAACTTTGCTATCACTCGGAATCGAGTATGATGATAATCCAGCTATAATGCAATGATATGAGTTATTAGGGATGTCACCTACGTTGGTGAGTTATGAGGTGACTAAAGAGGCCGATACGGGACCAGCAGAGTCGTTCACAGATGTTGCACATGTGGAAGGCTACATCTAGTGCGGGAGGGGTAGCGTCTTTCCGGTGTTGGCGATTGTCTGCTTTGGTTTGCAGTCGGGCTAACTCAAAAGTATTGACACCTTCTTGTGTGGTGCTCCTCCGAGCGTTACGGTGTGGAGTAATCGTCTCCTAGATGAGGGGGCCAGCGTTACATTTACTATTCGTTAGGTGACTGTAAAGTAGCTGCTTTGGCAGCCTACTGTCGTCTATGCGGGTAACATGGCCAGTCCAGCATAGTTGTTCACGGATAATGGTAGCCTCGATGCTCCTATAGGTGTCAGCAAGAAAACGGTATTTGTTCTCTTGTCTTCCCAGCGAACTCGGAAGATGGAATGTAGACTACATTGGTGAAAGTTTTCAAGTGCCTTGAGGTGCCTCTTGTATGTGAACCATGTCTTGCTGTCACATAGCAAGGTGGGGAGGACCACTGCTCGATATATACTTGCAACTTTGTAGATAATTTCAGCTCCTTACAGCTCCTTACAGCTGAAGACCAGGTGTGGAGTCTGCTGAAGGCTCGAGATGCACATCTGATCCGATGGGAGACTAAATACCGAAAGTGGTTAACATTAGAGAGGGTAGTACCGTTAAGCTGGATGGATGGTGGAGGTGTGGCTGAACCGGGAGCAGGTTGAAAGAGAATCTGAGTCTTACGTACATTCACCTCAAGGCCGAAGTGTGCGTAAGCATCTACGTAGGTGTTCAGGATCTCCTGAAGGTTGCGTTCAGTGTGAGCGACAAGGGTGAGGTCGTCTGCATACTGAAGTTCAGTAATAGAAGCTGCCGACACTTTGTTCCTGCCTGGAGTCGTCTTATGTTGAAAAGACCCTTCATCCGATACTGGATGTCCACCCTGCCGGCTAAATTGGCACTGGCACGAGTAAGGAAGGCAGCCAAGAAAATGGAAAAGAGAGTTGTGCCAGTACACATCCTTATTTTATCCCCATTTGAATGGGGAAGAGTTCAACTGGGTGCCATTGTGTAGGACACTGCCGTTCACGCCATTGTGGAGTTGCCTCACAATGACAGTGAATTTTGATGGGCAGCCAAAACGGCTGAGGGTCCGCCATTGACCGAGTCGAAGGCCTTGGTTAGGTCGATGAAGGCCATGTACAGGTCACGACACTGTTCTCTGCACTTTTCCTGTATCTGGCGGACAATAAAGATCATGTCAATGGTGCCATGTGATGGTCTAAAGCCACATTGAGATTCTGGGAGGAAGTTTTCTGTCCTAAGAAGGAGTCTGTTTAGGAGGACTCGGGCGATAATCTTGCCAGCTACGCACAGCAGCAGATCCTGCGGAAGTTGCCACAGTCTGACCGGCCTCCTTTGTTATAAATATTGACGGTGGAGGCGTCTTTAAGAGCTTGGGGGATTTCCTCATTTTCCCATAATTCTCCAGCAGAGAGTGGAGATGGTTGGTAAGTAGGGGTCCACCTGCTTTAAACACTTCGGCTGGGATTCCATCAGGCCCTGTGGCTTTGTTATTTTTCATCTGTTTGATAGCAGTAGCTACCTCATCCAGGGATGGAGGATAGCTGAGGTGGGTCAACTGTGGATGCCGAGGGACCTGCTGGGTAGTCAGGACATCTACTGTACATCGGTGTTTCTATTGAGCAGCGAATCGTAGTGCTTTTTCCATCGCTGAAGGATGCCTTCTTCTTCTTTAATTAGGAAATTATCGTCAGATGAGCGAAGGGGGCTGTGCCATGAGTGATTGGCCCATAAAATGTTTTAGTGGAATTGAAAAATTTGTACATCTTGTGTTGATCTGCAAATTTTTGCATTTCACACTCTTTGTTTTTAAACTAGTCGTTCTTTAGATTTCGAAGTTCGCGCTGGGCCGCCGCTTTCTTCTTGCAGAAGGTATCAGTTATGGTTTGAGACTGAGGGTTGTTCTGCCAGTCATTTAAAGCCACACGTTTATCATTGACGAATACATTGACTTCCTGGTCATATTCATCAACCCAGTCCTGGTGTATTCTTTCGATCTGGCTTAGGGTCTCTGCAGGTTTTTGTCATTGACAGTGTCGAGAATATCCCATTCGGCACTGGGATTTTGGTTGTTTGTTGTCGGGTTGTTTATCAGCCCCTGTTCGAGTTGCTCTCTGAAGGCATGTGCTACTGCTGGATTCTCCAAACGCTTGGGCCCGAATTCAGAACGGTGTTTTGAACCTGGGATTTGAGCTCGGCTCAGGTGTGGGAATAGGGATTCCTCGATCGGAGATTTCCTGCAGTGGATTACTCTTATTCAGAGCATCGGCTTGAACCTCGGATTGGATAATCTGTTGTATTTTCTTCAATTCCGAGCAAGGATTCGAACACTGAAATTCCAGCCAATCGCGTTTCATTTACACCATTACGACAGCCAATCACCATCGAGATTGATGTTTACAATACTATGGCGGCAACTATGATTCGACGACTTTTTAAGGAGGAGAAATCTCTCCTTGCACATCAAAAGTTACTTTTATTATTGTAATTACAATCAAATTCTGGTCAAATTATAATGATTTATGGTACTGTGTTACAACGTGGCCGTGTTGTTATATAACAAAAAAATCATAGAGGAAGAACAATTACATACAAATTGTAGATATAATCCGGGACAGGTGTCAATATTCATAACCAAAGCAAGATGAATCAATGCAGGGCGTAGTAACCTGGCTAGGTTGGGTTCGGTTAGGTTTCTTTCTTTCTGTTCTTTTAACCCCACATTTCCCCTGATTGGTAATTTTAAGAAAAGACCCCTTTATTAATACATTAAGAATCAAAATTCACTCGGCATTGATTCAATTATATTGAAAATACATCAAAATAGTTTTCCTAAAGAAAAACGCCCAAAATAAAGAAGCGTCAGTGTTCTTTACATTTACCCAGTTGATCTCCACGGACCCTTAACTCGAAAGTGTTGTAACACATTACCATAACTCACTCAGTCACCAGAAACTTTCTTACCTGGAAACTATTCGTTGCGAAGAATCTCAAAGCAATCATCAGCTGATGAATGGGAGGTCGAGGTGAACCATAGCCAATAGAACTGTCAAGTAGATGCTCCATATTACGGATAATATCAAGGAAATCTCCCATGCTGAACCTATATCGTTGTCTGAATTGCGTATCATCATAACAATTTATAGGATTCTGCCTATTTACCATCAGTATTCTCTCTACAAAATTTTCAATTTGACGACATCTCCGAAAAGCGCACTGTCAAAATTCATGTTGACTTGCTATTTTGAATGATGGAACGACCACTAAACCTGCCTCTAGGTAGGATTAACGCGAGGATCGACAAATCCGATCTCAAACTCGGTTTGAATCTTTGCATTGGCTCAATTTTTGAATACCAACAATCTTCAATCGTTGCTTGGTCCTTAGTTTAAACCTTCATGCGGTTTCAAACCAGCATTCTGAATTTGGACCCGAGTGTTAAAACCTCTTCTGGAGGCTTGTTGCTTTCGCCACACACACACATCCGAGAGAGATGCAGGTTCATTGGCCAGTTCTTATAAGCCCTCAACCTAAACAAAGCTAACTTATATTTAATTATTAGGGGCCATTAGAGACTAGCCCAATTAAAATGTTACTGTAGCTTAGAGAAGTGTTCCGTTGTTCCGTGTTTAGATAGATAGGTAGGTAGATAGATAGTCAAATTGTCCTACAAGTTCACATTGGTTCAGCATGCATATAATACTTAGTCTTGGTATACAGTGTAGGAGGTAGATACTGTATTTAAAATATGTATATGGTAGAGTGTACATAGACAGTGCAGATAATTACATGGAAAATTAACTTATTGCTCAATAATAGTTATTTTAATTCAGCTGAGCTCTTTTTTTTGTCACGTTATGTAACTTCAGGGTTGTCCGTCGCATTGGCAGCATAATGTCTCTCTTGACTCAAATGGTTGAAGACCTTCTCTACCTTCATTACCTTCAAGACAAATTTTTCTCCCCCACCCCTCCCCCTATTACCTGTTTTTGTGGCCATTATTCTTGGAAGGGGAAATATAGTGTTTGTCAGTCACACACCGCTGGGGAAAATACTCTTCGACCCCCCTCCTTCCTAACTCTTTCTGTGTTATGAGTTTGTATACATTCTTAAATCTTTCATTACTGGAATAATCATCGTAAAAACACATAGGGGTGTCTTGACCCTGGTAGCTTCTCACCACCATAAATGTCAGTTGTTTTGTTTTCTGTAATATATTGGTTATAGAACTTATAGTACACATTTCCAAGATTGTATCCTTACATATGAAAAAGAAACCTGGAGTGTAAACGATCTGTAGTGACGTAATGGTAGTTGTATTGGTGACTGTTATGGCATTTACCCATTTATTTTGTTGACTTATTATACGATACAAATTGATTATATTAAACTTAACTTTTAGTGTGATTTGATTAGGTTAGGTTTATATAGGTTTGATGGGGCTTTGTTAGGTTTGATTTGGTCGGTTTAAGATTAGTTTGTCAGGTTTAGGTTCGGACACCTTAACTTCGGTCAGGTTAGTTCATGTTAGGTTATAATTAGGTTAGGTAGGTTAGTTTAGGTTAAGCTTAGTTCGGTCAAGTTAGGTTAGTTTAGGTTCGGTTAAGTTGGTTAGTTCAGGTAGGTTAGGTTAGGCAGGGTTTACTAATACAGTACCACAATACGATTCATGTAAGCAGCCACGAACACACCGCAAGGAAAACAAACATGCGCCAAGCATAGTCGATTGATGAACCTTTTGACTGTAATAATTAAAATAATAAGATATAAACAAAGGAAAAATACGACTGTAATTCTTTTAACCTAATTAGCCGTCAAGAACCGACCACCCAAATTTTGTGAATAAAGTATGAAACACGACCGAAGCTTGTCCCAATGTTATATGTCCCGTGTTCCAGTGTTATGTAGCCCCGTTTTCCAGTGTTATGTAGCCCCGTGTTCCAGTGTTATGTGGCCCCGTGTTCCAGTGTTATGGCCCCGTGTTCCGGTGTTATGTAGCCCCGTGTTCCAGTGTTATGGCCCCGTGTCCCGGTGTTATGTAGCCTCGTGTCCCGGTGTTATGTAGCCCGTGTTCCAGTGTTATGTAGCCCCGTGTTCCAGTGTTATGTAGCCCCGTGTTCCAGTGTTATGTAGCCCCGTGTTCCAGTGTTATGTGGCCCGTGTTCCGGTGTTATGTAGCCCCGTGTTCCAGTGTTAGCCCCGTGTTCCAGTGTTATGTGGCCCGTGTCCCGGTGTTATGTAGCCTCGTGTCCCGGTGTTATGTAGCCTCGTGTCCCGGTGTTATGTAGCCCCGTGTTCAGTGTTATGTAGCCCCGTGTTCAGTGTTATGTGGCCCCGTGTCGGTGTTATGTAGCCTCGTGTCCCGGTGTTATGTAGCCTCGTGTCCCGGTGTTATAGCCCCGTGTTCCAGTGTTATGTGGCCCCGTGTCCCGGTAGCAGCCTCGTGTCCCGGTGTTATGTAGCCCGTGTCTGTTATGTAGCCTCGTGTCAGTGTTATGTAGCCTCGTGTCCCGGTGTTATGTAGCCCGTGTTCCAGTGTTATGTGGCCTTGTGTCCCAGTGTTATGTGGCCTTGTGTCCCAGTTATGTGGCCCCGTGTTCCGGTGTTATGTGGCCCGTGTTCCGTTATGTGGCCCCGTGTTCCGGTGTTATGTGGCCCGTGTTCCGGTGTTATGTGGCCCTGTGTTCCGGTGTTATGTGGCCCCGTGTTCTGCGTTATGTGGCCTCGTGTCCCAGTGTTATGTGGCCTCGTGTCCCAGTGTTATGTGGCCCCGTGTTCCGGTGTTATGTGGCCCCGTGTTCCGGTGTTATGTGGCCCCGTGTTCCGGGTGTTATGTGGCTCGTGTCCCAGTGTTATGTGGCCTCGTGTCCCAGTGTTATGTGGCCTCGTGTCCCAGTGTTATGTGGCCCCGTGTTCCGGTGTTATGTGGCCCGTGTTCCGGTGTTATGTGGCCCCGTGTTCCGGTGTTATGTGGCCCCGTGTTCCGGTGTTATGTGGCCCTGTGTTCCGGTGTTATGTGGCCCCGTGTTCCAGTGCTATGGCCTGTGTCCCAGTGTTATGTGGCTCGTGTCCCAGTGTTATGTGGCCCCGTGTTCCGGTGTGCCCCGTGTTCCGGTGTTAATGTGGCCTCGTGTCCCAGTGTTATGTGGCCTCGTGTCCCAGTGTTATGTGGCCTCGTGTCCCAGTGTTATGTGGCCCCGTGTTCCGGTGTTATGTGGCCCCGTGTTCCGGTGTTATGTGGCCCCGTGTTCCGGTGTTATGTGGCCCTGTGTTCCGGTGTTATGTGGCCCTGTTCCAGTGCTATGGCCTCGTGTCCCAGTGTTATGTGGCCTCGTGTCCCAGTATGTGGCCCCGTGTTCCGTGTTATTGTGGCCCCTGTTCCGGTGTTATGGCCTCGTGTCCCAGTGTTATGTGGCCTCGTGTCCCAGTGTTATGTGGCCTCGTGTCCCCAGTGTTATGTGGCCTGTGTCCCAGTGTTATGTAGCCTCGTGTCCAATGTTGTGTAGCCCTCGTCCCAGTGTTATGTAGCCTCGTGTCCCAGTGTTATGTAGCCTCGTGTCCCAGTGTTATGTAGCCTTGTGTCCCAGTGTTATGTAGCCCTCGTGTCCCAGTGTTATGTGGCCTCGTGTCCCAGTGTTATGTGGCCTTGTGTCCCAGTGTTATGTGGCCTTGTGTCCCAGTGTTATGTGGCCTCGTGTCCCAGTGTTATGTGGCCCCGTGTTCCAGTGTTATGTGGCCTTGTGTCCCAGTGTTATGTGGCCTCGTGTCCGTGTATGGGCCCCGTGTCCCAGTGTTATGTGGCCTCGTGTCCCAGTGTTATGTGGCCCCGTGTCCCAGTGTTGTGTAGCCTCGTGTCCCAGTGTTATGTGGCCTCGTGTCCCAGTGTTATGTGGCCCCGTGTCCTAGTGTTATGTGGCCTCGTGTCCCAGTGTTATGTGGCCCCGTGTCCCAATGATATGTGGCCCCGTGTCCCAGTGTTATGTGGCCCCGTGTCCTAGTGTTATGTAGCTTTGTCCCAGTGTTATGAGCCTCGTGTCCCAGTGTTATGTGGCCTGTGTCCCAGTGTTATGTGGCCCCGTGTCCCAGTGTAGCCCCGTGTCCCAGTGTTATGTGGCCCTGTCCCAGTGTTATGTGGCCCCGTGTCCCAGTGTTATGTAGCCTTGTGTCCTAATGTTGTGTAGCCTCGGGTATTAAGAATTAGTTATGTTTATGATCCGTGTTGTAATAATTAGTTGCACTTGAGCCCCAGGTTTTCAGAATTAGTTGTGTGTGAGCTCCAGATTATGTTTTGAAAACTACCATAACACAAACGAGCCAGATTACTGTATATCCCTTCCTAAAAACTGACTAATTTTTTTCAGTGGATTTGTTAGGTAAATTGAGTTATTTATTTTGATTTTATTTTATGTTGGTATCACAAGCCATGTGTCAGTTCAAATCTGATCTGTCGAAACAAAATTTGTAACCCGTGTGTGTGTGTGTGTATAATAATAATAATAATAATAATAATAATAATAATAATAATTAACGGTTTATTGAAAGTTCTGCAGACCGAAGGCTGAAAATATATTGGACATAAATGACTTATTACATACATTGGCATTGGTAGTTTAACAAAAGTCTTCATTAGAGAATGGAAAAGAAACATACAGTGAACATACAGATCAATGTTTACAGTGAGGTCACGTAGATCATGTGCGCTGAGGTGTTGAACAGCAGACACGTAGTAGTAACCCCTCACAGATGGTGTTATGAGGGCCTGACGTGGTGTAGTAATTCCCCACAGGTGGTGTTAGGAGGGACATCACGTGGTGCAGTAGTTCCGTCACAGATGGTGTTCTGAGGGACCTCACGTGGTGTAGTAGTTCCCTCACAGATGGTGTTATGAGGGGCCTCACGTGGTGCAGTAGTTCCCTCACAGATGGTGTTCTGAGGGGCCTGACGTGGTGTAGTAATTCCCTCACATGTGGTGTTATGAGGGGCATCACATGGTGTAGTAGTTCCCTCACAGATGGTGTTGAGGGGCCTGATGTGGTGTAGTAATTCTCACAGGTGGTGTTATGTGGGGCATCACATGGTGTAGTAATTCCCTCACAGATGGTGTTATGAGGGCATCACGTGGTGTAATTCCCTCACCCGTGTGTGTGTGTGTGTGTGTACACCTTAACTGTGCTGTACTCTGCATCCTCTCCTGCTGTTCCTGCCCTTCTTCACTACTACATAAATTTTCTTATTGTATACACATTACACCTTGTCTGTACATACACACACACACACACGTTAGGTCCACCCAGTTCCTCCATTATTCTCCTACCCGCCCACTCTGCCTTTACACACCCCCTCCTACACCCGCAGGATCTGGTCCAGTAGTGTTGGGTAGCACGGTCGGGTGGCTACTAACAAGGCTCGGGTTACTATACTGGCAGGGAGAGCTAAACTAAACACGGGGAGGTCTCTCTCTCTCTCTCTCTCTCTCGTCACTATTGTAGAGCCAGACAGCCAGCGAGTGAGGCAGGCAGAGCTGGTCTTGTGAGAGACTGTCCCAGATAACCTGTTTTTTGATGAAACCTTTCTGGCCACACCCAGTGCCCCAACCTACCCGCCCACCCAGTACCCAAGGCACTCCTAATAACGTACCTACACTCAGTACCCCCGCCCGCCCACACTGCCCACATCCAGTACCCCCGCCTACATCCACTCTCCTCATGCCTCACTATCCAAACAGGCCACCTGGTGTGACCCTGAACACCTGGGGAGTAGGGCGACACACACACACACGTTCACTAGCGCTTGTAGAGAGAGTTAACCACAGAGATTGTTATCAGTCCATCTAGGTTAATTTTATCTGAGTTAACAAGTTAGGGTAGACTGTTAATTTGTAATCAGTCTTAAGGTACGGTAAGTCTCTGACACTAAAGGAAGAAGAGGAACAGAAGGAAAAAGGAGGAGGTAGAGAAGAATAAGAATAGAGGAGGAGGAGGAGGAAGGGGGTAGAGAAGAATAAGAAGAGAGTAGGAGGAGGGAGAGTTGAGTATTAAGAGCCTCGCTTTGTGGTGTTGTCAAGGCGGCATTAACAGTTTATGAGGAGGGTGTAGTATCGAGTGTCCAGGTGTAGGCGGAGTGTGGTTGGGTGGGGTGTAGATGTAGTGTGGCTGGTGGGGGGGATCACATAGCCTTGGATGAGCAGGGGAGGTGTGCCAATAGACGGTGGCACCCGGGCTGCCAGGGCCGTGTTGAGAGTGCCACATACCTGGTAAGGCTGGGTGTATCTCCCCTACAAAGGAACACTCAGTCAACCATACGAGTTCGATACAGTACGTGGACTGGTTGATGTATAGACAGGTAGGTAAATAAGGACAGACAGGCAGACAGACAGATAGGTAAATAAGGAAGACGAAGACAGACAGGTAAATAAGGGCAGAAGACAGACAGGTAAATAAGGGCAGAGACAGACAGACAGAGACAGACAGATAGGTAAATAAGGGCAGAGACAGACAGACAGCTAAAAACAAGGACAGAGACAGACAGATAGGTAAATAAGGAGAGAGACAGACAGACAGATAGGTAAATAAGGAGAGAGACAGACAGACAGACAGACAGGTAAATGGGAAGACAGACAGACAGGTAAATAAGGAGAGAGACAGACAGACAGATAGATGGGTAAATAAGGACAGAGACAGACAGATAGAAAGACTGTTAACCTGACCCAGCAGTAAAGTGCGTTGTCGCAGGTCAACGAAAACAGTAAACAGATTCACTCCTCACCACAGTTCTTGTAGGAAATATATATTGTTTGCACAAGGTAGGAAAATATGTACACACGTCACCCACTAGCGGCGATGACGTTACTAAATGACATCCCTGTCGTCATCATCCCTCCAGGTAAAGTGGTTTCCCAGAGCGAACCATGAACCCCGAGATTCAAACTCTTGAATCCGAAGCATTTATGGACTGAATAATGTATCAGTGTCTACTGCTTCGGGTTCACGAGTCTGAATCGTGGTTCGCGACAGGACTGTTTTGGGGTGACTGTACCATCACAACAGGTGTAAACTGACCATTTACGGCTCTGTTAGGTCCGGTCCCCTTAGATAGATAGATAGATAGATATGTATATTAACAAATAGATTGACGGATATATGAATGTATATATATACTTTATGTAGACGCACGTATTAAAGATAGATAGTTACATGCATACATATATACCCCACACGCATACATACATACATACATACATGAATGACAGACAAAGATAAATAGATTGGTGTATTTATTCATGGGACTTTAAATACATACATCGTGGGACTCGGTAAACACAAACATCAAGGGCCTCTGAACAACTTGTTAGAGTCAGTTATAACCCCAGTGTGTATTTGTGTTTTTGTATGCATGTGTGTTAGTGTGTGTGTGTGGTGACAGTCACACTCCCTGATGGGTGGGTGGTTGCCAAGGCTCTCTACGCTGGTCACGCTGGCACACACTGCAGGTACAGGCTGACCTAAACACCTCATCTACAGTCAGGCACGGTAGTTGATGTACAGTCCATGAAAACTAATGGTACACACACACACACCACCCGGTGTCTCCATGACCACGTGAGGGCCTTCATGTCAACACCCGAGGATGAGTTACCGCACCACGTGAATATCATACGGTGTCAACTTGAACACGTGAGGTCTTTAATATCAACCCCTCCGGACCTGTTACTGACTGCACCACGGGCCTACGTGACCTCACTCAGTATGGCAAGCGACCAGCCCGGACCATCAACAGTAAACTATAATAATTTGTATGTTCAATCATTGTTCCTCCTTTCAGTAGAAAGCTTTTGTTAACGACCCACCCACCCCATGTCTTTGTATGTAATAAGTCATTTTTGTCTAATGTATATTTTCAGCCTTCGGGCCGCAGAACTTCAATAAACATTAATTATTATATCATTATTATTATTATTATTATTATTATTATTATTATTAAGCACAGTGATGGTGTGTAAAGTATAAGGTGTAGTTGTAATGTTGAAGAGTGTTGCCTCCGGGTGTAGGACAAGGTGTTATGAGTGACTGCGGGTGTAATTAATGTGGGAGGTAGGGAGACGGGAGGATCAGGGTGACGGGAGGATCAGGGTGACGGGAGGTGAGGGTGGTGAGAAACATACACCCCACCCAGCATCCTTCCTATTGTTTATCTGTTGTAGACGTTAATTACCGTCACGCAATACAGAGTCGCCAGGCACCTCCCTCCCTCCCTCCCTCCCTTCCTCCCTCCCTCCACCTCACTTCTCTCCTTTTCCTCCCTTCACTATCACTCCTCTTACATCCTCATTACCACACTCCTCCTCCTTCTCTCCCTCCCTCCATTACCACACTCCTTCCTTCCACCACCACCACCCACCACACTCACTCACCTCACTCCCACCACCGCACCTCCTCCCTCCTCCACCACTACCACCACACTCCTCCCTCCACCTACCTGCCACCTCCTCCTCCTCACCACCACCACCGCCCTCACTCCACCACACACACACCTCCACTCACACCACCACCACTCCTCACTCCTCCCACCACCGCACTCCTCACACCACCACCCTCCACTCCTCCTCACTCCGCACTCCTCACTCCTCCACCACCACCACCGCACTCCTCCTCCTCCACCACACTCCGCACGCACTCCTCCTCACTCCACCACATCCACCTCCTCCCTCCTCCACCACTTCCACCACACTCCTCCTCCTCCTACCACACCACCACCGCACTCCTCTCCTCCTCTACCACCACCGCACTCCTCCCACTCACTCACCACTGCACTCCTCCCTCCTCCACTACACTCACTCCCTCACTCACTTGGAATGGCGCCGTCACACGATACACAAATCCGACCTGTTCTACCGTCTCGAGCTGTATTTACTCACTCCCATACTTACTCACTCACTCCTTCAATCAATCACCAATCACTCGCACACTCACTCGCCCACTCAGGAATGGCTTGTTGCTATTGGAGGATGAGTGAGACAGCTTTGTGGTGTGAGTGAGGCAAAGAGTGAGGCAGGAGGAGAGTGAGGCAAAAGGAAGTGAGGCAGGATGAGAGTGAGGCAGGAAGTGAGACAGGAGGAGAGTGAGGCAAGAGTGAGGCAGGATGAAAGTGAGGCAGGAGAGTGAGACAGGAAGAAGTGAGAGGGAGGAGAGTGAGGCAAAATGAGGCAGGATAGTGAGGCAGGAAAGTGAACAGGAGGAGAGTAGACAAGAGAGAGTGAGGCAGGATAGAGTGAAGGCAGGAGGAGAGTGAGGCAGGAAGAGTGAGACAGGAGGAGAGGAGGCAGGAGGAGAGTGAGGCAGGAGGAGAGTGGCACAGGAGGAGAGTGAGAGCAGGAGGAGGTGAAACAGGAAGGAAAGGAAGCAGGAAAGTGAAACAGGAAGGAAGGAAAGGGCAGGAAAGTGAAGACAGGAGAGGAAGAACAAAGGAAAGAAGAAATGAGGCAGGAAGAAAGTGAGACAGGAAGAGAGTAAGCAGGAAGAAGAAGTAAGGCAGAAAGAGAACAAGGAAGAAAGAGAGTGAGGCAGGAGAAGTAAGACAGGAAGAAGAAGTAAGGCAAGAGATGAGAGTGAAGCAGAAGAAGTAGAACAAAGGAAGAAAGAAGTGAGGCAGAAAGAAAGAGCAGGAGGAGAGTAGAGGCAAAAGAGAGTGAGGAAGGAAGAGAAGTAGAAACAGGAAGAAAGAGAGGCAGGAGGAGAGTGAGACAAGGAGAGAAGTAGAACAAGGAGAGTGAGACAGAAGAAGAAATGAGACAGGAAGAAAGTAGAGACAGGAAGGAAAGAAAGCAAGGGGAGAGGAGACAAGGAGAGAAGTGAGGCAGAGAGAGTAGAAGCAGGAGGAAGAGAGAGGCAGGAAAGTAGGGCAGGAGAGTAGAGGCAAAAAGGAGAGTGAGGCAGGAGAGAGTGAGAGCAGGAGGAGAGTAGAGCAGGAGAGAGTGAGGCAGGAGGAATGAGACAGGAAGGAAAGTGAGAGCAGGAAGTGAGGCAGGAGGAGAAGTGAGGCAAAAGAGAGAGTGAGGCAGGATGAGAGTGAGAGCAGGAGTGAGACAGGAGGAGAGTGAGGCGGGAGGAAGTGAGGCAGGAGGAGAGTGAGGCAGGAGGAGAGTGAGCGGAAGGAGAGTGGGAAGCAGGAGAGTGAGGCAGGAGAGTGAGACAGAGGAGAGTAGACAGGAGAGAGTGAGGCAGGAGAGGAGTGGAGGCAGGAGGAGAGTGAGGCAGGAGAGAGAGTGAGGCAGGAGGAGAGTGAGGCAGGAGAGAAGGGAGAGTGAGGCAGGAGAGAGTGAGGGCAGGAGGAGAGTGAGGCAGGAGGAGATTGAGCGGAGGAGAGTGAGGCAGAGGAAGTGAGAGGCAGGAGGAGGGAGGCAGGAGGAGAAGGGAACAGGAGGAAAGTGAGGCAGGAGGAGAGTGAGACAGGAGAGAGTGGAGACAGGAGAGAGTAGGCAGGAGGAAGTGAGGCAAAAAGAGTAGAGGCAGCTGTGGTGGAGTGAGAGGCAAGAGAGTGAGGCAGGAAAGTGAGAGCAGGAAGAGAGTAGAGCAGGAGGAGAGTAGGACAAGGAAGTGAGGCAGGAGGAGAGTAGAGCAGGAGGAGAAGTGAGGCAGGAGGAGAGTGAGGCAGGAGGAGAGTGAGAGCAGGAGGAGAGTGAGAGCAAGGAGGAGAAGTGAACAGGAAGGAGAAGAAGGAGGAATAGAGACAAGGAGGAGAGTGAGGCAGGAGGGAGAGGAGGCAAAGGAGAGTGAGGCAGGAGGGGAGTGAGGCAAGAGAGTGGAGCAGGAGGAGAGTGGGAACAGGAGGAAGTGAGGCAGGAGTGAGGCAGGAGGAGTGAGGCAGGAGGAGAGTGAGGCAGGAGGAGAGTGAGGCAGGAGGAAGTGAGGCAGGGAGGAGAGTGAGGCAGGAGGAGAGTGAGGCAGGAGGAAGTGAGGGAGCAGGAGGAGGGGAGTGAGGAGCAGGAGGAGAGTGAGCAGGAGAGTGAGGCAGAGGAGGAGAGGAGGCAGGAGGAGGAGTAGAGAGGAGGAGGAGAGTGAGGCAGGAGGAGTGAGACAGGAGGAGAGTGAGGCAGGAGGAGAGTGGGGGCAGAAAGGAGAGTGAGAGCGGGTGGAGTGGGGAGCAGGAGGAGAGTGAGGCAGGAGGGAGAGTGAGACAGGAGGAGAGTGAGGCAGGAGGAGAGTGAGGCAGGAGGAGAGTGGAGGCAGGAGGAGAGTGGGGCAGGAGGAGAGTGAGGCAGGAGGAGAGTGGGAGGCAGGAGGAGAGTGAGGCAGGAGAGTGAGGCAGGGGAGGAGAGTGAGGCAGGAGGAGGGAAGGGCAGAAGGAGAGTGAGGCAGGAGGAGAGTGAGGCAGGAGGAGGAGTGAGGCAGGGAGGAGAGTGAGGAGCAGAGGAAGTGAGCAGGGAGGAGAAGTGAGCAGGAGGAAAGGAGGCAAGGAGAGTGAGAGGCAGGAGGAGAGTGAGACAGGAGGAGAGTGAGAGACAGGAGGAGAAGAGAGACAGGAGAGTAGAGCAGGAGGAGAGTGAGGCAGGAGGAGAATGGAGACAGGAGAAGTGAGGCAGGAGGAGAGTGAGGCAGGAGGAGAGTGAGGCAGGAGGAGAGTGAGGCAGGAGAAGTGAGGCAGGAGGAGAGTGAGAGACAGGAAGGAGAATTGAGGCAGGAGGGAGAGTGGCAGGAGGAAGTAGAGAGCAGGAGGAGAGTAGAGGCAGGAAGAGAAAGTAGAGGCAGGGAGGAAGTGAGGCAGGAGGAGTGAACAGGAGGAAGTGGGGCAAAGAAAGAAAGTAAAGAGAAGAGAGAGAGAGTACAGGAAGAAGAAGACAAGGAGAGGAAGAAAGTAAAGAGGAGAGGAGGCAAGAAGAAGAAAGTGAGGCAGAGAAGAGAGTAGACAAGAGGAAGAAGCAGAGGAGGAGAGTGAGGCAGGAGGAGAGTGAGGCAGGAGGAGAGTGAGGCAGGAGAGTGAGGCAGGAGGAGGAAGTGAGGGAAGGAGGAGAGTGAGGCAGGAGGAGGAGTGAGACAGGAGAGTGGAGGCAGGAGGAGAGTGAGGCAGGAGGAGAGTGAGGCAGGAGGAGGAGTGAGGCAGGAGGAGAGTGAGGCAGGAGGAGAGTGAGGCAGAGGAGGGAGGGAGGTAAGGGCAGGAGGAGAGTGAGGCAGGGAGGAGAGTGAGACAGGAGGAGAGTGAGGCAGGAGGAGAGTGAGGCAGGAGGAGAGTGAGGCAGGAGGAGAGTGGAGGCAGGAGAGAGTGGAGGCAGGAGGAGAGGAGAGCAGGAGGAAAGGAGCAGGAGGGAGTAGAGCAGGGAGGAGAGTGAGACGGGAGGAGAGTGAGGCAGGAGGAGAGTGAGGCAGGAGGAGAGTAAAGGCAGGAGGAGAGTGAGAAGCAGGAGAAGAGAGCAGGAGGAGAGTGAGGCAGGAG
>NW_024735554.1:3129006-3256611 GCF_018991925.1 Homarus americanus
ATCATTGTCGCTAAGATTCAGTTACGTATTGCTAGACAAGAGTATCGAGTCTTATGAACAATTTCAACAATGTTAATGCAAGGGTTCAGATTCTCAGAGGTTCAGGCGATAAATATTTCTCATAACAGATGTAAGAATGTCCTTAATGATTGACTTAACTAAAACAACATCCAAAATATAAGGTGTCCACGTTAAAATTAAACCACTTTGAAGCCTTGTTGAATAATGCCAGCTGGGGAATATTCACAGAGCTCGAACATTATGCTTGAGTTTAATTTGGTGTCTGGAACTTATATATCACTAGTCTGGTACATATCACTAAGGTGCGGTACATATCACTGAAGTCTGTACATATCACTAGGGTACGATTTTATCACTAGGTGCAGTACATATCACTAGGGTACAGTACATATCACTCAGGGTATGGTACATATCACTAGGGTACAGTACATATCACTGAGGTACATTTATCACTAAGTGCAGTGCATATCACTGTACATATCACTTAGGGTGCAGTACATATCACTAGGGTACATATCACTAGGGTGTGGTACATATCTAGGTGCAGTTAAAACATAACTAGGGTGCATTACTATCACTAGGTACTGAGTACATATCACTAGGTTACGGTACATATCACTAGGGTTCGGTACATATACTAGGGTGCAGTGCATATCACTAGGGTCGGTACATATATCACTAGGGTCAGGTACATATTCACTAGGAGTTACGGTGCATATCACTAGGGTTAGCGGTTGCATATCACTAGGGTACGGAACATATCACTAGGGTATGCAGTACATATCACTAGGGTACGGTCATATCACTAGGTTACTGGAACATATCATAGGGTGCAGTACATATCGCTAAATTTTGCGGGATATATCACTAGGGTGCAGTACATATCACTAGGGTACAGTTCATATCACTAAGGGTGCAGTTACATATCACTAGGGTATATTTTATCACTAGTGCAGTACATATATCACTAGGGTACGGAACATATCCTAGGGTACAGTACATATCATAGGGTACGGTACATATCACTGGTGTAGGTACATATCACTAGGGTACGGTGCATATCACTAGGGTGCGTACATATCCTAGGGTGCGTGGTTATATCACTAGGTTGCGATTGCTATCACTAGTGGTGCGGTACATATCCACTAGGGTACGGAACATATCACTAGGGTGCGGTACATATCACTAGGTTGCGGTGCATATCACTAGGGTACGGAACATATCACTAAGTGCGGTACATATCACTAGAATTTGGTACATATCACTAGGGTTGCGGTACATATCACTAGAATTGCGGTACATATCACTAGGGTGCGATTGCATATATCACTAGTGGTACATATCACTAGGGTACGGTGCATATCACTAGGGTACGGAACATATCACTAGGGTACGGTACATATCACTAGGGTGCGGAACATATCAATAGGGTACGGTACATCACTGGTGCGTACATATCTTTAGGGTGCCGTAACTTATCACTAGGGTGCGGTACATATCACAGGGTACGGTACATATATCACTAGGGTACGGTACATATCACTAGGGTACGGTACATATCACTAGGTACGGTACATATCACTAGTGCGGTACACATCACTAGGGTGCAGTGATACATATCACTAGGGTACAGTTACATATCACTAGGGTTTGGTACATATCACTAGGGTACGGTATATCACTAGGGTACGGTACATATCACTAGATTGCAATTTATATATCACTAAATTGCAGTACATATCACTAGGGTGCAGTACATATCACTAGGGTACGGAACATATCACTAGGTACGGTACATATCACTAGGGTATGGTACATATCACTAGGAGTACAGTACATATCACTAGGTACGGTACATATCACTAAATTGCAGTTACACATATCACTAAGTGCGGAACATATCACTAGGGTACGGTGCATATCACTAGGATTGCGGTACATATCACTGGGGTGCGGTTACATATCACTAGGGTTGGAACATATCACTAGGGTACGGTACATATCACTAGGGTACGCAGTACATATCACTAGGGTACGGTACATATCACTAGGGTGCGGTACA
Source organism: Homarus americanus (assembly GCF_018991925.1). Taxonomy (NCBI): domain Eukaryota; kingdom Metazoa; phylum Arthropoda; class Malacostraca; order Decapoda; family Nephropidae; genus Homarus; species Homarus americanus. The sequence continues at coordinate 3,131,090 of NW_024735554.1, forward strand.
TGCATATCACTAGGGTGCGGTACATATCACTGGGGTGCAGTACATATCACTAGAAATGCGGTGCATATCACTAGGATGCGGTACGTATCACTGGTGCGGTATATATCACTAGGGTACGGTACATATCACTAGGGTGCGGTGCATATCACTAGGTGCGGTACATATCGCAAGTGCGATTGCATATCACTAGGTGCGGTACATATCACTAGGTGCAGTATATCACTATTGCGGTACATATCACTTAGGGTACGGTATATCATAGGGTGCGGTACATATCACTAGGGTACGTTATATATCACTAGGAGTGCAGTACATATCACTAGGTGCGGTCGCATATCACTAGGGGTGCGGTACATATCACTAGAATGCGGTACATATCACTAGGTGCGGTACATATCACTAGAATTGCAGTACATATCACTAGGGTACGGTACATATCACTAGGGATGCACATGATATCACTAAGTGCGGAACATATCACTAGGTGCAGTACATATCGCAGTGCGGTGCATATCACTAGGTGCGGTACATATCACTAAGTGCGGTACATATCACTAGAATTGGTGCACATATCACAGAATGCGATTATATCACTGGGGTGCGGTACATATCACTAGGGTGCGGTACATATTACTGGAGTGCGGTACATATCACTGAGATTATGTACATATCACACTAGGGTACAGTACATATCACTAAGTGCGGTACATATCACTAGGGTAGTACATATCACTAGGGTACGGTACATATCACTAGGGTACGGTACATATCACTAGGTGCAGTACATATCACTAGGGTTTGACACATATCACTAGGGTACGGTTGCATATCACTGAGGTGCAGTGCATATCACTAGGGTACGGTACATATCACTAGAATGGGTACATATCACTAGGGTGCGGGGCATATCACTAGGGTAGGTGCATATCACTAGGGTACGGTACATATCACTAGGGTGGTACATATCACTAGGGTGCAGTTATATCACTAGGGTACGGTACATATCACTAGGGTACGGTACATATCACCTAGGTTGCAGTACATATCACTAGGGTACGGTACATATCACTAGGGTACGGTACATATCACTGAAGGTGCGGTACATATCACTAGGTGCAATTGCATATCACTAGGTATGCCGGTACATATCACTAGGGTACGGTACATATCACTAGGGTACGGTACATATCACTAGGAAATGCAGTACATATCACTTGGTACGGTTGCATATCACTAGGGTACGGTACAATATCACTAGGGTACGGTACATATCACTAGGTTGCGGTACATATCACTGGTGCAGTACATATCACTAGGGTGCAGTACATATCACTAAATTTTCGGTACATATCACTAGGGTACGGTACATATCACTAGGTACGTGCATATCACTGAGTGCGGTACATATCACTAGGGTACGGTACATATCACTAGGGTACGGTACATATCACTGGGTACGGTACATATCACTAGGGTACGGAACATATCACTAGGGTACGGTACATATCACTAGGGTACGGTACATATCACTAGATGCGGAACATATCACTAGGGTACGGTACATATCACTAGATGGTGCATATCACTAGGGTACGGAACATATCACTAGGGTACGGTACATATCACTAGGGTACGGTACATATCACTAGGGTACTGGTACATATCACTAGGGTACGGTACATATCACTAGGGTACGGTACATATCACTAGGGTACGGTAAAATATCACTAGGGTACGGTACATATCACTAGGGTACGGTACATATCACTAGGGTACGGTACATTATCACTAGGGTTTGCAGTATATCACTAGGGTACGGAACATATCACTGGTGCGGTGCATATCACTAGGGTACAGGTACATATCACTGAGGTGCAGTGGTACATATCATAGGGTACGGTACATATCACTAGGGTACAGTACATATCACTAGGGTACGGTACATATCACTAGGGTGCAGTATATCACTAGGGTACGGAACATATCACTAGGGTACGGTACATATCACTAGGTTCGGTACATATCACTAGGGTACGGAACATATCACTAGGGTACGGTACATATCACTAGGATTGCAGTACATATCACTAGGGTACGGAACATATCACTAGGGTACAGTACATATCATTAGGGTACGGTACATATCACTAGGATGGAACATATCACAGGGTACGGAACATATCACTAGGGTATGGTACATATCACTAGGATTGGAACATATCATAGGGTACGGAACATATCACTAGGGTACGGTACATATCACTAGGGTGGTACGGTAGACCTTCAACAGGCCGTCCGTAGCACAGACTAAATCACAACAGTACGCAATTCACTCCCTCATCGAGGGGTGACGGAGTACATTTTGGACTTTTAACCCCAAAGAAAAATCAGAGGGTAAGTTGAGGCGATCTCGGTGTCCAGTCTCCTCAAATGCTTCATCCATGAGTACAAGTCTCTTCCGGGTTGGTGGTTCCTTGCCAAACGTTGTACAGAATCGTCGTTACACCAGGGTAGGTGATTTCAGTACGGCCATCCATAACACACACTTCGCCTTTTATTGTGAGGTTATTATAATTCAAACTGAACAAAACGCAGAAGAAAATAACAACTTTAATAGATGGTGGTGTGGTAACTGGCAAGTTTCAACATCCTCACATTTATGCGTAAAATTTATGTCATCGATGGTTGCTTCATCTCAATGTAGACAGTGGTCACGAGGACACACTGTTGTTCCTATATCATAACCTCCATCCGTTCACACCGTCCTGTTTCATATATCATAAGTCTTTGACAACCTGGGGGTCGCTTGGGTGAGTAGACGGAACAGGTACTTGTGTTTGATCTCCCCTGTTGTGTTGAAGAACAGTCAATCTATTAGCATTCTTATATCTTGGGACACGAGTAACATTATTTGTACGATCCTTTGAAAGTCTTGCCCTGAGGTGTCATAGAGTGCTGTCAGTTAAAGCCTAAAACTCTTCTATATTTTGTGTCATGGTTGTGTCGTTAAGTAAAGTTCATAATTTTTAATTGCAACAAAAAATTATTTTCAGGAATGAACAGTAACGCCTGAAGTAACAGTAACACAGTAACAGTAACACAGTAACAGTAAAACGATAATAACAGTAACACTTGAAGTAACAGTAACATAAAATAACAGTAACATGAAGTAACAATAACACTTGAAGTAACAGTAACACTTTAAGTAACAGTACCACAAATGACAGTAACACTGTAAACAACAGTAACACAAAGTAACAGTAACACATGAAGTAACAGTAACACCGAGGTCTCTTCCATCCCAATTACTTCCTACAGTACTCTTGTCTCGTATTGTTCCCGCCATTTTTAAAGTAGTGTGAATATTTTATCAATATTTAAATTATTCCTCCTAAATTTAAATAAATATTTTTACAATAAGAATAGGTAGAAAAATCACTAATAGACCTTTTGAGTTGAAATCTAGAAGGTTCCTGATATACTGTAGGTGTTGGCTGTACTCTCGTCCCAAAGGGGTTTTCAGGTTTGACTCTATATACTGTATTTTGAAGTGGTGTCTAGCTGCCATTTCTACTTGTTACCGGCCTGTAAAAGTGTTCCTCTTGGCTGACAGCGGGCGTTTTACATCATCCTGTAGATCCACTCTAATCTTTGTTATTAAGGTAATTTACCCATAATATACGGGCATGAATCATTAATCTACCACAAACATTCAATATCACGACTAACAACACACTTTCAGACGCAGTACAATGTTTGCCACCTTTCTTAGTCTGTCTCTAACCTTCCAGTCTTTGGTGTGTCCAGTATCACCCAGGATATTGAGTTTTGTACACCAAACTACTTTACTTCACCTATTGGCTGAAAACAATATCCTGGCTGGTGTCAAAACATTCTGTTGCCGACCCACACGGACACTTTTACAGGCTGGCAACAAGCAGACGTGGACAGTAGACATTTCAGACATGAATGAACCAAAACATTGTAGGGCGAGAGTGCAGGTAACCCAAGGCTTGTAAAGGACATTGTTTAATTATCTTATTCTCTAGCCAGTGTTAATAGCGTGGTGAAGGCTTATAGTGTTACCATGGTGAAGGCTTATAGTGTTACCATGGTAAAGGTTATAGTGTTACCATGGTGAAGGCTTATAGTGTTACCATGGTGAGGACATAGTGTTACCATGGTGAAGGCTTACAGTGTTACCATGGTGAAGGCTTATAGTGTTACCATGGTGAAGGCTTATAGTGTTACCATGGTGAAGGCTTATAGTGTTACCATGGTGAAGGCTTATAGTGTACCAGGTGAAGGCTTTAGTGTTACCATGGTGAGGCTATAGTGTTACCATGGTGAGGCTATAGTGTTACCATGGTGAAGGCTATAGTGTTACCATGGTGAAGGCTTATGTTACCATGGTGAAGGCTTATAGTGTTACCATGGTGAGGCTTATAGTGTTACCATGGTGAAGGCTTATAGTGTTACCATGGTGAAGGGTTATAGTGTTACCATGGTGAAGGCTTATAGTGTTACCATGGTGAAGACTTAATGTTACCATGGTAAGGGTTATAGTGTTACCATGGTGAAGGCTTATAGTGTTACCATGGTGAAGGCTTATATTACCATGGTGAAGGGTTATAGTGTTACCATGGTGAAGGCTTAAGTGTTACCATGGTGAAGGCTTATAGTGTTACCATGGTGAAGGCTTATAGTGTTACCATGGTGAAGGCTATAGTGTTACCATGGTGAAGGCTTATAGTGTTACCATGGTGAAGGCTTATAGTGTTACCATGGTGAAGGCTTATAGTGTTACCATGGTGAAGGCTATAGTGTTACCATGGTGAAGCATAGTGTTACCATGGTGAAGGCTTATAGATGTTACCATGGTGAGAAGCTTATAGTGTTACCATGGTGAGGTTATAGTGTTACCATGGTGAAGGCTTATAGTGTTACCATGGTGAAGGCTTAAGTGTTACCATGGTGAAGGTTTATAGTGTTACCATGGTGAAGGCTACAGTGTTACCATGGTGAAGGCTTATAGTGTTACCATGGTGAAGGCTTACAGTGTTACCATGGTGAAGGCTTATAGTGTTACCATGGTGAAGGCTTATAGTGTTACCATGGTGAAGGCTTATAGTGTTACCATGGTGAAGGCTTATAGTGTTACCATGGTGAAGGCTTATAGTGTTACCATGGTGAAGGTTATGGTGTTACCATGGTGAGGGCTTATAGAGTTACCATGGTGAAATGTTATAGTGTTACCATGGTGAAGGCTTATAGTGTTACCATGGTGAAGGCTTATAGTGTTACCATGGTGAAGGGTTATGGTGGTAGGATGGTGGGGGTATAGTGTTGACGGGATAGTGTGGGCAGCAGGTCGCCCAGTAGCCCGGCCTGAGGCTGTGGACCGTCGCAGTCAGAGCCTGGCGGGCCACTACAGCAGCAGACGTCTGGCCAACGGCAGGGGCTAACAAGGTGGCCATGTTGCGGCCCGCCCTCAGCCTGGGCGCCCATCCCCACCATACAGCCTCTCCTAGAGTCTTCCTTGACCTGAGCATCGAGGGCATACAGGTGAGTGTATCATACAATCCACACACACACACACACACACATTAAATATCTTAGCTTCACAAAAATACAACTTCATTTGGTCAAACTTTCGAATCGTTATCTTATCTCCCTTACTTATGTTATATATGTTGAATGTTGTGATTATTATGTTGATTATTGGTTCAGAACTGCAGAGCGTTGAAGGAAAAGTCAGTTTATCCCAGATTTAACACACAATAATCTATCCTTGCTTAACGTAACCTGATGAAAACCTCACCCAACCCAAGATGGATCAACCAAACCAAACCTTTATAAAGACTAAACTACCCTAACTAAAGTTTGGTCAACATTACAGTACTATTTGGTGGCAGGAAACTGAGTGCTGTACCTTAAAAACACTTAACATACGTTCAATATATTTTGAAGTAATTAAACCTTCATTTTCATGTACGTTATGACTCCTTACCTCCGCAGCAAACAGCACGGGTGGTTATTGAGCTGAGGCCAGACATGGCACCCAAGCTATGTGGAGAACTTCACTCTGCTGTGTACGGGGTCAGGGGTTCGGATACCGCGGCAGTCAGGTGTTCCGTGTCTCCCTGTTGGTGGCTCAGGGAGGAGATTTCAATCCAACGACGGAGAGGGCGGGCGTGCTGCCCTGGGTGATGACGAGCTCATCAGCGCTGAGACCACAGGTATTGTAGCACCACAGGTAAACTGGCCGACTACGACCCAAATTGTATAATCTATGTGTCCAGTTGAGTTGTTCCTCGGTCGTCAGTCAGGCAGGACACACACACAGCTACCCCAGACTCAATCCACATGCATGCGGCAGAGGACGAGCACATTGTAACCTGAACTCCTGTAACCTCCCGCTCTCCAGCAGTACTTTATACACCCAGATCACAGTTGAGAGAGAGAGGCCCTATGGTGACGGAGGAAGGAGAAGCTGGGAAAGAAAAGAGATATGGGGAATTGGTGGGGGTAGTAAGAAAGGAAGATAACGATGTAGAAGTTTGAACAAGCCAGCTGCTTATACAAGTTAGTTGATCACCACAGCACTCAACACTTACAGAATACAAGCTGAAGTTATTCAGTCATGGCATTAGCTTATGGTCAGATAAACAATATACTAAGTCACCATGCTAGTAAGTCACCAAGATAGTAAGTCACCAAGATACTAAGTCACCATGCTAGTAAGTCACCAAGATAGTAAGTCACCAAGATAGTAAGTCACCAAGATAGTAAGTCACCAAGATAGTAAGTCACCATGATAGTAAGTCACCATGATAGTAAGTCACCATGCTAGTAAGTCACCAAGATAGTAAGTTACCAAGATAGTAAGTCACCATGCTAGTAAGTCACCAAGATAGTAAGTCACCAAGATAGTAAGTCACCAAGATAGTAAGTCACCAAGATAGTAAGTCACTAAGATAATAAGTCACCAAGATAGTAAGTCACCATGCTAGTAAGTCACCAAGATAGTAAGTCACCAAGATAGTAAGTCACCATGCTAGTAAGTCACCAAGATAGTAAGTCACCATGCTAGTAAGTCACCAAGATAGTAAGTCACCATGCTAGTAAGTCACCATGCTAGTAAGTCACCAAGATAGTAAGTCACCATGCTAGTAAGTCACCAAGATAGTAAGTCACCATGCTAGTAGAGTCACCAAGATAGTAAGTCACCAAGATAGTAAGTCACCATGCTAGTAAGTCACCATGCTAGTAAGTCACCAAGATAGTAAGTCACCAAGATAGTAGTCACCATGCTAGTAAGTCACCAAGATAGTAAGTCACCATGCTAGTAAGTCACCAAGATAGTAAGTCACCATGCTAGTAAGTCACCAAGATAGTAAGTCACCAAGATAGTAAGTCACCATGCTAGTAAGTCACCAAGATAGTAAGTCACCATGCTAGTAAGTCACCATGCTAGTAAGTCACCAAGATAGTAAGTCACCAAGATATTAAGTCACCATGCTAGTAAGTCACCAAGATAGTAAGTCACCAAGATAGTAAGTCACCATGCTAGTAAGTCACCAAGATAGTAAGTCACCAAGATAGTAAGTCACCATGCTAGTAAGTCACCAAGATAGTAAGTCACCAAGATAGTAAGTCACCAAGATAGTAAGTCACCAAGATAGTAAGTCACCAAGATAGTAAGTCACCATGCTAGTAAGTCACCAAAATAGTTTAGTTCAACGACTCACTAGATTTTAATTTACTGGAGAGAGACAGACAGACAGAGAGACAGACAGACAGCACGGGGGAGGTAAGAGGACACAGCCTTACCAATAATGCTCAAGAATCTCTCAAATGGTGAAAATCAGAGCACCGCCCACATATGGCATAACTCCTCCCACATACAACATAACTCCTCCCACATATAACATAACTCCTCCCACATATGGCAACTCCTCCCACATACAACGTAACTCCTCCCACATATAACATAACTCCTCCCACATATAACATAACTCCTCCCACGTATAACATGCTCCTCCCACATATGGCATAACTCCTCCCACACATGGCATAACTCCTCCCACATACAACATAACTCCTCCCACATATAACATAACTCCTCCCACGTATAACATAACTCCTCCCACATATGGCATAACTCCTCCCACACATGGCATAACTCTTCCCACATATAACATAACTCCTCCCATATCATGACTAGACCAATCATACGTTGGTAGTTTACTGTCCCTAATATGTTAATGGCTATTTACTCTTTTCTCATTAGTCAATTTGTTCAAAAGACGTGTTCTTCCCAAGAGCTGAACACCAGACTTCTTAGTTCACATGAGGCTGTTCATATCTGTGTCTGGGTCGAGTCTTAATCCTCTGTTTTTATTTCACTCGTACAGTATAGTATATGGCCTGGGGGCACACGAGTTTGCAATTCATATATTTACTTTATCATTCTTGGACCCTGAGGCTTTTAAACCATATGGTCTACTTCTTACGAGGAGGGCGGCCTCTTGCTACACCCAGGCCTACCATATACACCTGACAGGCCACACCTGGTGCCTCACACCTGACAGGCCACACCTGGTGCCCCACACCTGACAGGCCACACCTGACGGGCCCCACACCTGACAGGGCACATCTGTTACCCCACACTTGACAGCCCACACCTGACGGACCGAACCTGATGTCCCACACCTGACAGGCCACACCTGGTGCCCCACACCTGACAGGCCACACCTGATGGGCCCCACACCTGACAGGGCACATCTGTTACCCCACACTTGACAGCCCACACCTGGCAGGCCACACCTGACGGACCGAACCTGATGTCCCACACCTGACAGGCCACATTTGATACCCCACAACTGACGGGCCACACCCGTTGTTCCACACTTGACGGGTCACTGAGGTAATGACGGTTGGTGTCGGCAGAGCTGGAGCCTCGGCCAGGAGCGGTGGAGATGCTGTGTATGTCGACCAACGACAAAGGCAGCCTGATGGTGGGCTCCCAGTTCTTCATTCACGTCAAGAAGTACAGTTACACCCACGTCTTCGCCTACGTCATAGATGGTCTTGATCTGGTCGATAAGTATGTATTTATTTATTTTTTGAAGAGCATGTTGTTGATATATATATTCATATTCCAGGGAAACATTATTGAAACTATACCTAATGTTAAAATATCACCACGATATTGTTTTGGTCACTGTAGATGAGCGTTTACTGTGATGGTCATGATATATTGTTGGAACCATTTTTATCTTGACCTTTTGTTTTGTTTCATGTCTATCTTCAATCATTAGACCCGCCTTAAAATTATATTAAAGATATTTATTATATGAATCAACAGTAACACAGGGAAAGTGTTTCTTGAGTGTTAACAGATTCTTAGTAACAATTTGCCCATAACCAAGGAGGACATTTGACCCGCTGGTTGAACGGCTCGATGCTACAAGACACATTACGCTGGGATTCATTGGCAACAGGTTCTCCAGCTCTGTTAAGAATATGGTTGTTTTGATCCTCCTTCCAGTAAGTAAGTCGTATTTGTAACCCACAGGATGACTCAGCTGGGAGACTCCACCAGCGTCTATCGACCCACTAAGACGATCACCATAGCCAACTGTGGCCTTCTGGCTGCCTGAAGACCAGCGCCGACCACCACCACAGATCGTCACCGTCTCGCCAAGTCATCTACTGCCGCTGAGTTCCTTCCAACTTAGGTTTACTGATGCCGAGTCCACCTCACACGGCTCACCAAGCCAGCCATCAATACCTTCTACCGGGGTTCTAAAGTGATCGTATTCTTCGCTTTGCCATAATCATCACAATGATGCTATCCCCCCCTCCCCCCCCAGTCCTTATTATTCTGCATGTTCCCCGTTCCAACACATCTTCAGTGAGCTCTTCACAGCCATACGATGAAGCAGACACGCCCCCATGTCTTATAGTAACACATGTTTCTCAGACATGTCCATACAGTTCATCACGAATCTTGTTTACACAGTCACTCACCTTGTTCCATGCTGTTCTTGCCCGTCTCCGCCACTGCAGCAAGACAGTGTAATAATGCTCATGACTTCTGACTTCCAGCAGCGCACCAACAGTATCCCCATCGGCTGTCGTCTCTCCTCAAAGTAACAAGACAACGACACAGTTAATGGAGTCTTCTCTGTTGTCTGAAGCTGAATAACCACCACACAAGGTATCTGCCGCAACTACTGCTTCCTTGAGGTCACTCCTGAGAACAGAATACGTTACTGACTGTCTCACTACTGACGTTACTTATGTTCCTTAATAGGCAATCAAGACATCAGAATCTGCTGTTGGCATCACTGCTTCTTCGTGAAGGGCAATCAAGATAACATTCCACTGTACCCTCGTCACTCTTCCTTCTTAAACTCAATCATGACGACTAACGATGTGACTGACATTACTGCTGCTTCCTGAAAGTCAGTCAAGACACTAGAAGATGCTACTGACATTACTGCTGCTTCCTGAAAGTCAATCAAAACAGTGGAACGTGCTACTTGCTGTGTGTGGAACCATGAAGACACTGAAATTTAGTTCTTTCCACCACGCGCCGCTCCACATGGTAGAGCCCTCAGGCGGGGCACAGTAGCCACGTAGCGCTCACACTCTGAGCTGAGGCATTCTCTTATGCAACTTGTAGGTATTTTGTGTTGTAAATATTGTGTCAAAGCACGAATTGTATCGTTCAATAAAAATTTCTTCCGTAAAACAGAGTACCACTAGTAGATCTCTAAAAGTTTAAAATTAATAATTTCATCTTTATCTCTCGTACTGTAAGTTTGTGTGTAGTTTCTGTTGACAGTTCTCCCAGTTGAACACAGTAGGACTCCAGCTGGTGTCACTTTTTGAGTAAAGAATCACCTCTCAAACTAATGTATTTCTTTCCTTTAGTTAGTCTTTTATACAAACCATATTAATACAATTTCCTGAAGCCCAGCTAAGTCAAAGACTTGCAATTTCATGAAATATTTAAGCTTGACAAGTTGCCAGGAGTAACAAGGGAATTAAATCTGGCATACCTCACCCGTCATAATTCTGATATGGAAAATAAAAATGGTTATATATGCCTGAATTCTACTTTCCGACATCTTGGGCATTATTGGTCAAGAATTTACGTATATTAAATGAAGTCCCTTAAGTCTAAACACTTAAGGTCGTCACTCTTATAGTCAGCTGGTGTGTCCACTGCTACTAGTGGAATAGATTGCTAAGAATTTAAACATCGACTACATAAAAAATCTAACTTTGCGTCACTAGATAACAGATTGTCATACTCCTCCTAAGCTAAGATGTTGGTACATCCTTCCTGCACCCGTCCATCACACAAATTTCACCTTATTGCACGGCTTCGACTATTCACAGATGAGTGATGAGTCTTAGTGACTCACCAGCCCCGGAAAGGGTCTGATAGCTGTCAGACTCTCGTTTGTCCCTTAGGTGTTTTATGTTTATTAAGGGGTGGTGTTTCATCACCCCATGTTTACCCCCACGGGGGGGGGGGTCTATAAAAGCCTACCCCCTCCCCCTCCTTTCCAATAGATGAGGTACAAGACCGCAGCTTACCGATTCCACTAACAGAGATAAAAAATCACTGACTACGACTACAAACTGGAGAATACTCAGTTAGGCCATCACTCATCTCGATCAAGAATTTGCCATAAAGAAATAAACCCCTGCCATTAGTGGTCACAACAACAAGCAGGGCCAGCAGACTTGTCTTGCTTAGTCGGCATTGGGCACTGGACTTCTGGAAAAGGCTTGTTTTCACTGAAGTAACTTCTTCACTTTATATTCTGTCCACCCACCTTCTTTGTTAATAACGGCATAACGCACCTACACGTCATTGTCAACTACTTGTCAGTATCTTTCGTAGCACCATACCAATAGAATCACCACATTAAAACGATAAGTGTAAAGAGGTCATTTTGGTTTACCCGGTGCGAGGCTAGGTCGAAACGTGACACGACGGCATATGGTTTCATTATACCCTATTAATGCTTTCATGAAATATAATGTGCATATAAGAGCAGTTGAATCGCCTAAAAATGTGTATCAGCTTAAAGTTATATGTCGGATTTGGAAAATAATTATAACTAAGAAATTGGTGGACATCAATCATTGACTGGCACCATACTGTCCTTACCCGAGGAAGGGCAGCAGTAGTGCGGGGAGGTAAAGGTTACGTGTTTCTCTGGCCTTGGAGCCTTAGATTAGAGATAACCAATTGAATTGAGACAGTTTATTTAGCCAGAAAAACACAGATACAGATTGGATAATAATAACAATATTAACATGATTGAGCCAGTTGAGAGCCTGAGCTCTCTTTTAGGCATTTATCTCAAGGAAGCATTATGTAACATTTAGTATCATCTGAAATAGTACAATAGCATGGTGGTAATAAGAACATCTCATGATGTTACCACGGCTATCACTTTAATATTTATTTATTTTCTATATTTATTATTTTTTTATTTACTTTTTTATTTATAAATACATAAGTTACAGTGGTATTTAAAGACATAAGTATAATGGGGGAGCAGTACTGTACAACATGGGTTGTACAGTATTAAGGTTGAACAAGAGGACAGAGCTGTCAGGATTATGTCTAGTTGGCAAATATATTTATTGCAATGGTAAATTCTTATCTATTTATATGATAATTTCCGATAAAACGGTTTTGATGCTACAATAAAAGCAGCTACTGTAAATATAGCAGGTGTTACAAGAAACATTAATACTTAGACAATATATATTTTTTAAAAGATGATTTAAAGTAAGGATGCGTAGTCTTTGCTCGGATGGGTGGGGGTAAGTTGTTCCACACCTTCACACCAGGATATTTTAAGGAGGTCTGGGACTGAGAGGAACGCGTGGGGGGTGGTCTTAGCAGCTCTTGGTGCCGTAAGTTGTATCTCTGATTATTCCGGAACTGGAAATAATTATTGTCAAGCAAGCGATTGACAGAATTATAAACAAAGAGGGCACAGCAGTAGGTGTTAATATCTTTGAATTTTAACATTTTCAATTTAGCAAATTTTTCGTTTGTGTGATCTGTTTTTTTTTTCAAGTAGGTCATTGTCCATACAACTCTCTATTGTGCAGCAACCAGAGATTGTGTTTTTGAACAGCCAGAGGCCCCCCATATTGTGTGACAGTGTATCAGGTGTCGATAAACAAGACCATGATAGATTTCTTTCATTGCTGTGAGAGTGAGTGACTGTAGAGTGTAATACATGATACAGCACTGTTTATTGACTTTACTGTGAATGGCTTGTATGTGGTTTCTCCAGTTAAGTTTCTCATCAGCAATAACTCCGAGGAATTTAGTATTTTGTTCACGTTTGAGGACTGTATTACCAAGGCACAGGGAGTCCAAGTCTGGGGATAAGTTTTTCCTTCTGTGAAAGATCGTGTAGTGGGTTTTCTCGAGGTTTAAGGTCAGTTTATTACGTATTACCCAGGTCCTGACTTAAGTCAATTCTGTGTTCATAGTTCTCATCAAGGAATGGAGGTCTGAGTTGTTGGCATAGAGATTACTATCGTCAGCAAATAAATTGTATTTTATGAGTGTGCTGGCGTGGACTATGTCGTTTAAGTACAACAAAAACAGTACTGTACCGAGAATGGAACCTTAGGCGACGCCATACAAGATTGGCGAGGAATCAGATTGGTGATTATTATCGCAGACATACTGCTTACTGTTGGACAGATTTGAGGTAAACCAATTGTGGGACAGGCCCCTAATGCCGTAATGGTCAGTCTGAAGGTCCCAGCTGTTGTCCTTCTTCGCCCTTGCAAGAGGGTTCTTCCCAACATGTACGTTCCTTCACCTGTGAACATGGTGAACACTTTCCCTTAATCATTACCCACACATTAACTAATAAGCTGAGCACCAGAAGGAGAGAGAGATATATTGTGGGGACACACAGCGGTGCAGGGGAGGTGCTAGCGTCACTTTGGTCCTGCCTGTAAGTGTTGTTCCTGTGGTAGACGATGGTGAACCAGCCCGTGATGTTGGCCATAGTAATGGTAGCGTCCGTCTGGAGCTCAATCTTGGCCTCGTCTTTTTGGAGGAAAGTTGTCCTCATGATCTCTGCGCTGGTGTTCTCAGACAGCTTGATGGCGGAGGGTTGGATCTGGTGGATGACGGAGTCAGTGATGAAGAGCCTGGAGCGTTCAGTTAACGTGAGGGAGATGAGAGAGGTGAGGTTCACCTTGTGTAGGCGGACGTGTCCATCTCCGGCCACGGGGTAGTCCAGCTCGATGTGTTCCACTATGGAGGTGGACAGCTTAAGCTTACTGAGGTGAGGCTGGGAGAGGAAGGTGTGGGTGAGGCGGGAGTCCTGCATGGTGAAGGTGTGGAGGAAGGGAGGAACGTAGTCGATGGTGACGTTCATCAGGTGTAGAGCTTTGCCGGGACACGAGGCGTCCAGCTGGCTGCTGCTGGTGTATGTGATACGTCTGATGTGGTGAAGGTACAGGCTGCTGCACACACCAGGGTGCAGCTGCAGCTCATTTACGTTCAACACTAACACCTCCTCGAACTTGTTCACAGCATCATCCATGTTCACAACCTGTGTAAGTGAACCACACATTACAACATGTTCACAACCTGTGTAAGTGAACCACACATTACAACATGTTCACAACCTGTGTAAGTGAACCACACATTACAACATGTTCACAACCTGTGTAAGTGAACCACACATTACAACATGTTCACAACCTGTGTAAGTGAACCACACATTACAACATGTTCACAACCTGTGTAAGTGAACCACACATTACAACATGTTCACAACCTGTGTAAGTGAACCACACATTACAACATGTTCACAACCTGTGTAAGTGAACCACACATTACAACATGTTCACAACCTGTGTAAGTGAACCACACATTACAACATGTTCACAACCTGTGTAAGTGAACCACACATTACAACATGTTCACAACCACATTACAACATGTTCACAACCTGTGTAAGTGAACCACACATAACAACATGTTCGCAACCTGTGTAAGTGAACCACACATTACAACATGTTCACAACCTGTGTAAGTGTAGCACACATTACAACATGTTCACAACCTGTGTAAGTGAATCACACATTACAACATGTTCATAACCTGTGTAAGTGAACCACACAAGACAACATGTTCACAACCTGTGTAAGTGAACCACACATTACAACATGTTCACAACCTGTGTAAGTGAACCACACATTACAACATGTTCACAACCTGTGTAAGTGAACCACACATAACAACATGTTCACAACCTGTGTAAGTGAATCACACATTACAACATGTTCATAACCTGTGTAAGTGAACCACACATGACAACATGTTCACAACCTGTGTAAGTGAACCACACATTACAACATGTTCACAACCTGTGTAAGTGAATCACATATTACAACATGTTCACAACCTGTGTAAGTGATCCATCCAACCTATGTTTGAAGCTATCCAGCGTATTCGAGTTAATGATGATGTTTGGTAACTTGTTCCACTCATCCACTACTGTATTTCCATACCAATGTTTACCTATCTCGTGCCTAAATCTAAATTTGTCTAATTTAAAACCATTGCTACGAGTTCTCTCAATTTCAAATCTCTGAACATGATATGAGGCATTAAGAATTATCAAAGTCTCTGAGGTACATGAGAGAAAACGGAAGACTGAGGTGTACTGACGCGGTGAGAAAACGGACGTCTCAAGTGGGGGACGTAAAGAAGTTACAGCTACATGTTTTATGGGCTATTGAGCGTAATATGAATCGTCTGATTTTACGTTAACTACCATGTACGACCGTGGTCAGTACACTAATACTCAGGTAGAGTAAGAGGCAGTGTGCCCCATTCTCAGATTGTTGGACTGGCGGTGCCCATTGGTATGAACAGGAAATGCGTGGGGTTATACATATCCGGTGACCAGGATATTCCCCCCCACCCCCCCCCCACGTAAACAAGAGAAAGAATGTCGAGGAAATCCCAGCCGTGTGCCAGTGTAAACAGGTGGAAGTGAAACGCTGATACCTCACTCCAGTGTGACTAGTCAAACTTCCCCCGCCCCTGCGAGTGTTGTTTTGATTAATAACTTGACAAACTGTGTAGTTACGTTTGTGGGGCGTTTTTATAAACAAAAATCAAAGTATGATTATCGTTTTGATATCTTGGATATTACGAGTACCAGTGATGGCTAACGTCAAACTTAAGGGTTTTGAGTTAAAAAAAAATAATATATCTCAATTTATTTTGACAAGTCAATAAATCTTGTGTTAACAGAAACATGGATGAAGGTGTACAGTGTAATGCTCGACATGTTCTCGAATGTACAAAAAACACTATGTAATAAGTACACTGGTTGAACTATATACTACGCCACATACTGTACAGTTGAGAAAATCGCAACACAGTTCAAGTGATCATCACTGTAATAATTAATTATTGTAAAATTAGATTAAATTAGGACAGGTAAATATGCATAGGTATACTTCAGAACAGGTAAAGTAAGATAAGGTTTAGTTGCCCTAGAGCGACTCCAGTGTCCTTTATTAAGTATTACTACGCCAAGCCCGTGATTGGCTGTCTCAGGCCTGACTCATTAACTCTATTAATGTTGATGTTAGAATGTTAATACCGCGCTTTAACAACTAAAGGTCTTTAATAGCGTAGCTGTAGTTCAGTAATTACACAGGTTCATCGACATTTAAAAATCCTGAGGTACAATTGTACAGTATAATGCCACTCCGGCGTGTCCTGGTTCCCAAGCTTCTCTGTTAGTTTGTTTTCGTAGTTTAAGAAGGTAGTGGTTGGGGGGTCGAATTCTCAGGAAAAACATTCACGTGAGCTGGTGAACGTATGAAGGGATAAATCGATGGGTATATGCTTTTGAGAGCCGCATCCGCGGGTGTATTGATTCCAACACACCCCTCTTACTGAGTCAACACTGAAGCTTATTGCGTCCTGGAAAAAATTGTGCGATAACGCTTATGAGAAAATTGTTTGCACAGCTGGCTCATTTCAAGTCCCTTAAGTGCTTTACTAACATTAATTACAGTATCTCATCTCGCGCGCGCGCGCGCGCGCTCACACACACACACAGCAATATATATAGTATATACTTCTTGTTAAGGATGGATCCTTACTTTTTAATTATTAAACACGTCTATATCCGTTTGAATTTATTTTGTTCTCACAACTGCATGATCTTTTTTTTTGGGGGGGGGGGGCTGTAATGCTTGTACTGCACTTCGTATGTAGGACTTTTTATGTTGATATTATGACCTTTGATGATGTGAGTACAACACCATACGGCGAGCAAAAAATGGTGATCATGTAGACCTTGTTGGCCGTGACGATTACCGGCATGTTACCTCACTTAGGTAGACCCTCTATAGAGCCTTTCAATAGTTAGCGCGTACTGTACACACCAAGTACAGTACAGTATAAGGAACAAGCACAGAGGAAAACACGACACAAAGTTTCATAACATTACGCAATATACGTTTGGGGTTTAAGTCAACCGAACCTATTTAAAGGAACTTACGAAAGATATGAAACGGTGAAAACACTCCAGCTGAAGCACCTAAAACAAAGGTAACTTCAATAGACTAAGCGACAAGCTTTACAAGGCTTCATGAAACCTTTACATTATTATTTATATAATATACTGGATTACCTTACATGTATGGTAATCTAAGTTGCAGCAAGGCTTTCAGATAAGCTGACTTTATTTTAAGCTGATTCCTCTCGGGGTAAGTTTTGACTCTCCCTATAGCCTGAAAAAAGATTGCTTATAGTAACAATTTAACTTCGCGAAGTTTATTTTATCCATAAGGCATAAACATAGTAATGTACAGTCCCAACTTACAGAGAAGCAACCGTTTAGGTCAGGTCCTTATGAGAATAGACCAGTAGGGGTAAATAATGTAATGCCAGTGTGGCTCTCAGTTCATGTATGGTACTGGCACTACCTGGGGTGGAGATTATGACTTGATTGACCTGTGACAATATGTTCTCATGTCGGCACTGGTCACCGACATGGTGGTCAGTAGTTTTGGTGTCGACACGACAACCCATGTTTCTTGTCAAGTCAAAATTGCGCCGCTTTGGATGCGCCACTAATTTGATATATTAATACAATATCAGCGTGGCTGCGTAAAGATGCAAATCCGAAGCCCGGCCAGTGGCTTCGAAGCTGAAGCCGATACCGAAGCCGGCTTCAGCCCCATGGCTGCCGTGAAGTGCAGTAGGTGTTTGGATGAATGTCAGTTACTAACCTCAGGGCTGTGGAGAAAGTCACACTTGATGGAGGTGCCATAAGCGTCACACTGGGAAGTATCCTCCCACACGATGACAGCGCTAATGAAGGGGACCAACGTTAACGTAACCCCTAGCACCAACACTAGTAACCCAGGGGGAGCCAAGACGACCCGCAACATGTTGTAGTGGATACAACTGCTGACCTATCACTTGCCAGGAACGCCGCGCATACGTGCGTAGCCTGAGTTACGCATGTGCAGACAACTATAGTAAGACCCAGTTATCAACACAGAGGCATATATTTTTGTTTTACTTTTGGACTGTCATTTTTTGAGGATAAAACATCTGGTCCTACCACCCGATCCCTCTGAGCAAAGTTTTTCAAGTTTGCGCATGCGCAAAGTGATAGTGTGACGTAGCAGTGACGTCATTACCACTCCACCTGACTGCAGTGTTGCCAACGTGCCCTATGCCCGCCGTTAAACGCTCCCGTTCGTTGGAAACGGCGGCAGTAGGTGACAGTGATGCTGACGACTTTCTTCTTGAAGACACGTCAAAGAAGAAGCAGAAACCTCAGAAGTCAGGGTCTCCAGCAGGGGCCACGGCTCCCCCTTGCACCCCTTCTGGGGCTGTAGAGGGTGGACTCCTCCTGTCATCGGGGTCCCCAAGTGAGCCTACATGTGGCTCAATGACCGACCCTCCGCCGACGATGGACATAAGGGATTCCCTTTGTCTCTCTGCCCCGTCGCGCCTTCGTCGTCTCGCCTTCCCTCGGGACTTGCCTCTGAGCACACGGACGACCCGGTTCTTCCGTCACTGCTCTCCACTTCAGGACTCAACACTTCGCCTCCGCCGAGGTCCCACAGCCGTGATAGTCACCACATAAATGGACGATACGATACGCCTGCTCACTCAGGTGGGCTTTCCTGCTCCCCAGGGGGAGGTGATGCTGAAGTTCACCATCATCACCCCAGAAACTCGTCGTACCAAGGTAATGGTTCGCCACGTACCCTGGGAGATCCCTATCGACGATCTTCGCCCTCTTCTCCCACAACTACTGGACATGGAACGCCGCATCAACCCGGTCTCCAAACGTCCATCCAACGAACTCATCGGCTGGTGGGTGGGCCCCCTCCCCCCGAAGGTGAATGTAGGACCAATTCACAACTGTCCTCTCGACCGATTTATCGGAACCCCGAAAATCTGTGGTCGTTGCCAATCGTGGAAACACCGCACCTGGGAGTGCACGAGGATGGTCGCCTGCGGTTTCTGTGCAGGTCCTCACGACACAGTGGAATGCAAATCGAAAATTCAGAACAAAATCCCAGTTATTCCACGGTGTGTCAATTGCCATGGCAGTCACCACTCCTGGAATGCCAATTGCCCACAGCGTCCTGGCACTCGCCCGGGGAAAACTTACCTTGTACCACCGCCCTCGTCTCTGACGAAGCCCCTGTCAACCAAACCTCACTCCTATCCACCACCGCCTCTTCCATCCACCAAGGATTTCCCATTGATCTCCTCTCCTCTACCATCCCCCCTATCACCCCTACCACCCATCCTTTCTCCCCTCCCTCCCTCTCCCTACCGTTCTTGGAACAAGGTCGTTGCCGGCCCTGCTACACAGTCACCACCATCTCCTGCCCACCCGGACCCCCGCTGTCTCTCACCAGCACCACCACCTCTTACTCAACTGAACCCTCACCGTCCCTCTCCGTCGCTACCACCACCACATGCCCAGTCGGGCCCTCGGCAATCCTCGCCGCCACCTCCAGCTCATGTACAGGTACACCAAGTTGGTTCTATGGATACAATCACTCTCCGTCTGGATCGCCACTCCAAGCAAATCAACCTTCTCTCAGCCCAACTCGACTTGTTTGTGAAAACAATTGCGACATTGCAGAAGCAACAACAACTCATTCTGGACACCCTGACCCAACAGGGGCGCACTTTGCAAGCCCTGGTGACCCGCCTCCTTCCATCTCCCGAGATGGAGGATCCATCCCTCGCTCTCCCACTCCTCCCTCTCCATTTTCTCAACAGAATTTGGTACCTCCTCTGGAGCCCTGTCTAGCCCCTCCGACTCATCTCACACCGGAGGCCGTTCCCTCCTCTTCTTACAATGGAACATCCAGGGACTTAGACCTCGCCGGACAGACCTCGCCCAGTTTGTGCTCTCCCATCAAGTAGATGTTGCTCTACTTCAGGAAACCATCACAGACGATGTTACTCCACTCCGCCTCTCTGGCTATACTGTTTACACCCTGCCTCGGTACCGTGGGCAGGCTCGTGGCCTCCTCACCCTTGTGGTAACACCATTCCATCTGTTCGTCTCCCTTCACCTGACTCACATGGACCCCCGTCTGAATTACTTTCTGTCTCCCTTACTCTTGGTGACCGGACCCTTCGTGTAGTCAATGTTCATTTCAGGAGTGATTCTCTGGACCCCCAGGTTCTTCACGACCTCCATGATGAGATTCCCACTATTGTTCTTGGCGACTTTAATGCCCGCCATCCCACTCTTACTCCGGATCATCCCACTCCATGTACCCTTAATGGATCACATCTCTCACAGTTTCTTAATGGGGATGATGATGTTCGCTTTCTTTGTCCTGACGATCCTACTCGCCTCCCCCATAGTTTCCTTGATGTTGGCTTACTATTGAACGGTCATACCTCCTTTCATCCTACCGTCTGCACCGAGCCTGCTCTGTATAGTGACCATCTTGCCGTTACTACCCATCTCAGGCTCTCCTTCTATGCCCCGACATCAACTCCTTATCGATCCCCTCGCCTTCGTCTCACACAAGATGCTGTTCCTTCCTTTACCCAATACCTTTCTACCTGGGCGGATTCCTATGTTGTCCCTCAGTCCCTTGACTCTTACAGCGCTGATTTTGTTGATGCCGTGTATGACTCTGTCAATCGCGCTACCCCTCCACGCCCTCCCCGTCACCCCAGAAGTGCCATCAATTACTGGTATCGTATCCCTGCCATGAGACATCTCCGGCAGGTAACCCGTGATCTCCACTCTGCCATACGGAGGTCTCGGTCTCCAGAGGACTGGGAAGACTTCAAAAATTGGAGCTCCTTTGCAACTCAGGAGCGCCGTCGGATACGTGAGGCGGACTGGCTATCCTTCACGGGATCTCTATCGTTCCAGTCGTCACCCTCTTATGTATGGAATCGGATTAATGCTATACGGGGTACTCGAAGGAGGCCTCCTCCCCACCCTGACCCCGCCTCCCTTGCCTGCTCTTTAATGGAGGACTGGACACGAGCTTCCTCCCCTGAGGCACTACCAGATCCAATGCAGGAGGCAGTGCAGGCCCGCATCGATGCGTCTGAGCCTGTTGTTCGTGCTGCTCTTACCTCCCCTGCCCCCACTGATCATCCCATCACACAGTTCGAGCTTGACAGTGCTCGTCGCTCTAGAAAAGACACCTCTCCTGGGGATGATCAGATAACCTACTCCGTCCTCAACGCCTGTACTAATATTCCTAACGGCCCCTTGCTTGCTCTCTACAATATGTCTTATGAACATGGGGTTCTCCCGTCCAACTGGAAAAATGCCACTATTATCCCCATCCCTAAGCCGGGAGATCCTGGGAAATATCGACCCATTAGTCTTACCTCCTGTGTTTGCAAGATGATGGAGAGGATACTCCAACGTCGCCTTCTTCACACCATAGGCGGCTTCCACAACTCCCTCAATGGTTTCATTCAACATCGCAGCACAGCACACTCCATTGCTTCCTTTTATTGCAATCAGACTGCTCGCATCTCCGTCTTCCTTGATATCAAGGGAGCCTTTGATACGGCTCAGCCTGCCCTCATTTTAGCTGAACTTGCGCGGTTAGGTGTTAAAGGGAGACTTCTACAATGGATCGCCTCTTACCTCACTGGACGTCAGACCCGGGTTCGCGTTGAAGGCTCTATGTCTCCTGTTCAAGAAATGAACCTCGGCACCCCTCAAGGTGGAGTCCTGAGTCCCACCTTGTTTAACACTCTCATGCACTCCATTGCATCTCTCCCGTGGCCGACAGAAGTTGTCCACTCAGGATATGCCGACGATGTCCTCCTCCAAGCCCCTGACTACCTCAGCATGCAGGAAGCCCTTGATCTGGTCTCCAGAGAGTGTGATTCACTTGGTTTCCTTCTTTCAACTGCGAAAACAAAAGCCATGTGGCACGGTCGTGTTGTACCTCCACCCCTTCTCTTATCAGGAACGCCCTTGGACTGGGTTAATGAGACAAAATACCTGGGTGTGTATGTAACTCGCACACGTTGTCAGATCCCTGAAGTCCGCTATCTTCGAGACATATGCTTTCGGCGTCTCGCTCCCCTCTCTACCATGTGCAGGGGTTCCCTTGGTGCCACCATCCCTGTACTTCTCACCATGTACAAGTCCTTTGTCCGTTCCTGTGTCGACTACGCCGCCCCTGCCCTCGTCAACATTAGTCGGACTGCTGTCAACCGTCTCGAAGTTATCCAGAGGAAAGCTGCTCGTATCATCCTTGGGGCTCCTCAGTGGACACGCTCTACTTCTCTATATACCGAACTTGGTCTTTCCCCCTTACAGGATCGTGTCCAGGAGTTTTACCTAAAAACTGCCGTTTCCATTCTACGGGATCCTCGGGGCAACTATGTCCAAACCAACTTGACTCCTGCTGTCCGAGACCGACCTCCATCTAGAAGACAGTGGCGAGGGTCACTCATCCGAGCCCTTCAGGAACACGACCTCCTGCCTGATATTGTTGTCACCCCTGCTGTTGGTTCGTCTCCTTCTCCCTGGCTGGATTTTCAACCTGAAGTGATTGCCCTCGGTGGACCGCTCCCGAAATCCCAGGTGAACCCTGTTATTCTCTGCAAATACCACCTCTCCAGGATCGCTCACTGGTCCCCAGGTAGGGTCGTCCTCTACACTGATGGTTCTGTTGACCCCGCTACAGGTAGGGCCGGGGCTGGTGTCTACATCTCCCGTCCTGATGTCCCTGAGCCTATCAAACTGTCTCTCAGAGTTTCTGACGGGGCATCCTCCACTCAGGCTGAACTAATAGCCCTTCTTGCTGCCCTTCTCGTAGCGGAAGAAGCAGATGGTTTCTGCCCCTTGCTTGTCTGCTGCGATACCAGGTCTGCTCTCGACGGGATCGCATTTGGATCAGGGGAAAATAAGGACCTCATCCTCCGAATACGAGGGTTAACATCCACACTTCAGGATGCAGGCCGTCCTGTGACATTCCTATGGATACTTAGTCATGTCGGTATCTTGGGGAATGAGGCAGCAGATGGCCTTGCCAAGTCTGGCTGCAACAAGGCCACACCTGACTACGTTGTTCCTCGAACACTCTTACAGATTAGGACCCAAATTCGCCGCAAACAGAGAGAAGCTCGGGAAGCAGCCATCCCCCTGGATGTCCTCCGTAAACTTGCTGACCTCTCGTATGTCTATGGGAAAGGGTCGCGGAAAAGGGACGTGATTGCTGCCCGTATCATCATTGGGTATGACTTTGCTTGGGAGATCGGTATCCCCTGAGCAACGCTCTTGTGCATTATGCAGAAGACCCGACAGCCGCACCCTTATCCACTACCTCCTAAGATGTCCCCACACACAACGCTTCCGTGACGCCTGCTGGACCACCACTCCACGACCCCCTGACGGAGACACGATGATCCTCCCAATACTGGCCAGATATTTTGTAAATAATATTGATCATGTGTTAAAGGAATATCCTTTCTTCCTTAGGCTTTAGTAAGCCCCTTTATAATATTCATACTGTATATACTTGTCACACTTGCCAGATGCTTCTGGTGTCATTGTACAGGGGAACCTAGTGACAGCACTAGGATCCCGCTTCTTCTATCAAGGATAAACAACTGAAATTGAAAATTGAATTGATCACTTGCCGTCTGATACCAGCCAATCGGCAGCGAACCAGGCCTCACTCGCGGAATGCGCGGTGATTGGCGCCGCTCATTTCGCACCTCGCTTCTCCGATCCAGGAGAATCGTATAAATCCACCTCAGCCTAGCCGTGGACAATACAAAATATATGCTGCTATTGCAAAGAAAGTAATTGAAGAAACAACCCAACCACAGAATACCCCCAAAATTGTACTGAGCGAAATACGAGATTACAAAGTGCTCATCTGCCTACTATATTCTCACATAATGAACATAGGGAACCCAGGCACGTT
This sequence comes from Homarus americanus, assembly GCF_018991925.1. Taxonomy (NCBI): domain Eukaryota; kingdom Metazoa; phylum Arthropoda; class Malacostraca; order Decapoda; family Nephropidae; genus Homarus; species Homarus americanus. The sequence goes on from NW_024735554.1 coordinate 3,155,609, forward strand.
CGAAATAGAGATGAACAAAATGCTTGGAAGAAACAACCTCCCAACAATGAGTTTCCCAGCCAACCCAGCTTCTGGATCTGTGCTACAAGCGTCCAGCTTAACCAACCCAGATGCACCACAGGAGACAGACAACGCAGCGGGGCAAACACCAGCCGCAACACTACACGAAACAAATGAAACTGACAAGACACAGCCACAAATGATCAAAACATCCACCCAAAGTACAGTAGAGAAACAGGACCTTCAAAATAACATCCAAAGAGAGACAGGTGATGTAAGGAAAAAAGTCAACAACAGCCACCATGGATACCCAGGCCGAGGAAACGCTTCAGACTTTAGAATATGCAGACGACTGTGAACTACAGATTCATTGGTGTGAAAAAATATTAGTCCCTAGTGAATGCAAAATGAGCAATTTGATGAGGAACACGAAAATAATATCTGCAGAGAGATGGCTGAAAAGATAAATAGGATAACCCCATACCATGTGGTGGAAAAAAACCAGGCTCAACACAATAGAACCAATTACAGAAGAAGAACTGCTACACTACATCAGACACACTAAAGAAAAAGCACCAGGATTCACAAAAATCACAAGAAATATAATCCTATACCTACCCAACAACTGCACACAAGGCATCCATGAAAGATTAAACTCAGCTTTGACAAGTGGATACTTCATTGATGCATTAAAAAATGCAAAACTCATATTCATACAGAAACCAGCCAAAGACCTCACTCAAGAAGTTAACTACAGACCGAGTTCTCTACTCGAAGTTATAGGAAAACTATTTGAAAAGGCAATAAACAAGAGAATCAGAAAACACAGGAGCGAAAACGGACAACTAAACCCCAGACAACATGGATTCACTGAAAGAAAGGGAACACATACTGCACTAGCCATTATCACGGAAACGTTAGCCAACAAGAAAGCAGAAAGAAACCAAGTCAACATTGTATTCAGAGACGTTAAGAAAGCGTTCGATAAAGTATGGCACCTAGGATTAAAATTTAAACTGCTTCAATTAAATCTTCCAAAACCACTAGAAAAAATCGTCTGTGACTTCCTGGACGACCGCACGGCACAAGTACAAATTGGCAGCTATATAGGACCACCCATAGAACTGAAAAGTGGAGTACCCCAAGGCAGTGTTCTTTCACCCACGCTGTACAATATCTACACAGCAGACCTACCAGAACCATCTCCCTACAGTGAATACATAAGTTTTGCAGACGATATCACACAAATCATCACATACCCCGGCAAATCAACAGCAATAATGGCGCAACATACTGCCAACGCATTAGAGAACATCAACCAGTACGGAAAAAAGTGGAAGATACAAACGAACACCAACAAGTTCAAAATAATACCAATCGCTAAAAGGAAAAAAGACCCCATTATAGTAGACAACAAAGTGATTCCATATGCCATGGACGGCACTGTCCTAGGGCTGAAGATAACAACAAAAGGCTACAAAACATTCATCACCGAAAAACTTGCAAAAAACAGAAACATGGTAATTAAATTAAAATGCTTCAGAAACATGTCAGCAAAAAACAAGTTAAAGTTATGTAGAGCCTTTGTCCAATCCCGACTACTATATCCACCAATTCCCCTACATGCAATAAAACAAACAAACATAAAGAAACTGCAGACTATTCCAAACTTAGCCCTAAGGGATGTATATAACATCAGATATCCTGACATAGTCACCAACGAGCGCAAATAGAACCCCTAAACGCTTACCTACACCAACAATCAAAAAGAATATGGACAAAGTTAGAAGATATAGAAACAGGAACAATCACAGAATGGATGGAAGAGACAGAAGAAGGAAGAAGAGAACACTCGTGGTTCCAACGCAGTAAAAGAAGAGCCCTAGAACCCACACCAAATCCACTCTACTAAAAGATGCAACGTTACCCCAGTGATAACCTTGGCAGCCCTACCACTTACAACATTTGATCATAAAAAGACGGGATGTTCTTAGCAGAAACACAAGTACCTGCCCTAGACTCCCCACCAATGGCTAGGACTCAAGACCCGAAAATGTAAGGCATAATATTGCAACACTTGCTAAACATTCAAACACCTGACATAAATATAACACCTAAGACGAAAATTAGCTGAAACACAAACATGAGAAAACAGAAGCACTTGGGTTGAGCCCCAAGTCCTAGCATCCTACTATTACTTTCCAATTTCCTCGCCTTTCTTCTTGCACTATCCACCAACCCCAAGTCCCTCCAAATTCCACTATCAATCTTCAAGTCCAGTTCCCAGAGTTTCACTTCTTACCTCCATCCTGAGTGCGAGATCTCCTAGATGTACGTATGTATGTGAGCCTATCAAAGAGAAAATAGACAAACAGAGAAATTTGACAACTGGCCACATACAGTACGCAACAATTGGTGACCCCCGGAGCTGTGAAGACCGCTCTCTCTCTCTCTCTCTGCTGCCATGCCCCCGGAGCTGTGAGGACCGCCCTCTCTCTGCTGCCATTGTTGGCCAACTGACCTGACCGGACCACCCGTCACTGACATCGATGACAACATCTCACGAGCGTTTTCGGTTTATCGAGCATTAGTTTGCCCTCCCCACTGGTGGTGTGAGTGACCCACACTCCAGCTGGAGAGCAGCAATAGCGTGATATTCCCGACGTGGTTTGAGCTCTTTGCCTTCTACTACTATTTTGTCCTTTTTTTTTCGCTCTGGCCTAGGGGCCTGCACCCATTCCTCTGCCGAGTCTTCCCAGGAAAACCGTGATCGTGCGGGTCCACCTGGAAAGAGGGTAGCAATCCTCATCCTTACCCAATACGTGTGACGCACTCTCACAAGAATGGACGAGGAACGGATCTCTCTTCCAGACTTCAACCACAACATCGAGGACTGGATAATTCATGTGGAGGCAGCTCTCACCGGCTCAGCAGCTAACGACGAGCAAAAGTAAGTCGCCCTGCTCTGTTGCTTGCCCACGGAAGTCGCCACGCAAGTCTCAGAAACCATCACCAATCCTCCAGCTGACAACAAATTCGCAGCCCTACGAGATGTTCTGAAGACGCGATACCAGCGGCCTGGCGCCAATCTCCTGCAAGACCTATCAAGTCTACCCCTCGGCAACTCAACGCCTGCACGTCTCTGGGACGAGATGTGTAGACTGAACTCCCGGCACAAGGACAGGCTTCCCAACACTGTCCTGGGCCAGCTTCACGCACAGAAGCTCCCTACAGAAGTTCGCCTCGCCCTGTCCGCACTGGACTACTCTACAACCCCGGCGACCTACGCAGCCACGGCAGACAGAATATTCCATGAATACACTGCTGCGCGCCTTGCTGCCACGGACAACCCAACGGCCACACCGTTACTTACCTCCGATCTTGTCAACCGGATCAACACTCCTCAGTCGAACAACACCTCACAAGACATGAGGGATCTGCTTCAGTCTCTACACCGCAGGATGGACACCCTTGAGCAGCTCTGCTCCTCCATGCCTGCTGCTGGTCCTGTTCCTGCCCCACGCACTGCGTCCTACCAACCCCGACGTCTTCGTCCTGCCTCGGACACCGCCGCTAGCTCCCAGCACAGTGCACCTACCCTCTGCTGGTGCCACCAACGCTTCGGTGCTAATGCTAGACATTGTGAGCCCCCCTGCAACTACTCGGGAAACGGCATCAACGGGGATTGGTAGACGCCACAGCCTCCGTCACTTCAGGCGTTTCACTGCTGCATATCACCGACCGCATCTCCGGCAGGAAATTCCTCGTTGACACAGAGGCATCGGTCAGTATCATCCCTACCTCACCACAAGACACATCAAAGCTTGAGCTGTGACCCCTTATGGGGCGAGCATCCGCCAACTCCAAGTACGGACACTCGACTGAGTAGTGTTGCTTATACACCTCAATTAGGTCGCCCCTTGCCCGTCTGTAGTATAAGCTATGCAAGTTCAGGCGCTCCAATCTCTCAGCCAGTACTGATTAAATCTATGGTAAACCAACAATTAATCAGCCAGTACTGATTAGATATATTAATGCAACCACACCTGTAGAACGCCTACCATTGTGTCAGTAGTGAGAACAACATTGTGAGTTTCGGGTAGTGTGGATGTACTCCCCCAAGTAGAGACAGTTTTTCTTCTCTATCTTCAATTTCCATCTGTTCTTATTTTTCTCCCCAGGCCCCGTTGTGGTTCGTTTGACCTGTGCCCGGGTGGGTTAATTCCCGTAAAAAAACATAAAAAAACATGCAAGATGGGTGTGAATGTGTTGGTGGTGGCGGCGTGCGTTCTACACCTGGCCCTCACAACGTTTGTATCTCCCGACACGACTTACTGCCAGGTCATCGGATCCGCCCTCAAGTGTAACTTCAATCATAGCAATCAGGAAAGTCGCTAAGAGTTCATTTGTGTCAACTCTGGGAGAAAGAGCAAAGATGCTACAGTCGACCAGTGAAGAATTCACTGTTTTAAGACTTGACTAAAATAATGAACTTTCCTGAAGATGAATTTGTGAAGGAAAGTTAAGAAAAAAATATAAACACTCAAACAATTCAATGCATCAGTTGTCAACACGTCAAATATTGCCAAATATGGAGTTTGATCATAGACGAGCATAGCATGTATTGTGTTCACACAGTGATGCCTTGACTTATTTGTGTATAAACACACCTCTATATCCCAGCATCCCTTCAAACTTCCTAATGTACAATATATTATAAATGATCCTGAATCCATTTATTTATTATGGTCGCTGTTTCATAGTGAAGTTATATATATATATATATATATATATATATATATATATATATATATATATATATATATATATATATATATATATATATATATATATATATATATATATATATATATATATATATATATATATATATATATCTATAACACAGGAAAGAAAACACAGTTCCCGGCGCTTTCGTGTAATTCACATCTTCAGGGTGAGTACAGACTGTACTCACCCTAAAATAATTACAGCAACTACAGTTTTACTTACATATATATATATATATATATATATATATATATATATATATATATATATATATATATATATATATATATATATATATATATATATATAAAAAAAATATGTCTGTGTGTGTCACTGAAGTCTCAGAAACTACTTTACCGATCTGTAGTGATGATGGATGGTGTTATATGTAGTGATGATGGATAATTGTTATATGTAGTGATGCTGGATGATGTTATATGTAATTGTGTTGATGGGTGGTGTTATATGTAGTGATGATTAGACAATAAAATAATAACAGTTTAATGCTAAAAATATACTATGCTGTACCGTTGTGGTGGAACTTACATACACCGTTAATGAACTATTGATGGAAGAAAAGTTTGGGGATTGAACAGTATGAGACAATGTGGGGCCTGCCTCCCAGAGGTGGCGTCCTACCATCGGCCTAGGGAATGAGCCTTGGACCAAGCTTGGCATGGATATGATCTTTGGCCTACACGGTGCTACATGTATTTCCATTGGAGTGCTTAGAAACGAAATTAATACCCATGCCCATGTCCCTGATCTGGCTGAAGAAGAAACTTCGACCGAACATGATTGACAACTGCATACGAGAGCAGAGTTTCCTGATCCAGAAAGATCCAGTTCTCTATGAGATTACCAGAAGCAAATGATTCATGGGCCATATGGACCATTCAACGAACACTCTCACCAAGCAGAAAGATGGACGTTGCACAAAAAGCTTCCCTAAAGACCAGCTAAGGGATACTCAGAGTGGAAAGATGGCTATCCTCAGTACAGGAGAAAGAGTGCCAGGCATTGGAGGTTTTACAGCAGTGTTACGACCTGGAACGGACAGTGAAATAACAGTAGACAACAAATGCGTTGGTCTACAATCCTCTTTTGAGTAAAGCATTCAATGCGCACATCAATGTGGACTTCTTCCAATTCAGTCAAATCCTCAAGGCATGTCTGCAAATACGTCAACAAAGGCTCTGACCAAGCGATCTTTGCATTGGAAAAGGATGGAAATCATGATGAGGTGACACAGTTTCCTTGGGGCCGTTATATAATATGCAGCAATGAAGCCCTATGGAGGAATTTATAATTTTCCATAAATGAACGATGTCAACGGTAGTTCATCTGGCTGTTCACCACGGAACATGGACAAAGGGTATACTTCACGAAGAGTCCTCCAAAAATCAAAATGGCAAATCCTGCTGATACGACTCTCACTGCATTCTTCAAGCTTTCACAGGAAGATAAGGTTTGCTCAAAATACTCCTGTATGTTGACGTACCCAAGTTCTACATATAGCGAGCTTCAATGAAAAAGTTCTGGAAAAATTGAGATCTGATGTTGAAAGGATATCCAGGGCCAAGTCAGGCAATGCTTTGGGACGTGTCTACACAGTTCACCCCAACAACTGAATGCTATTGTTTTGAGACTAATTTTGCACCATCCGTGGCCCAACATCATATGCAGCACTCAAGACAGTGAATGGACAAGTCTGCAGAACCTATTGGGGAAGCGTGCAATCTCCTTGGCCTACTGGAAGATGATGGTCACTGGAATGACATATTAGAAGAGGCAGCAGCTTCTCAATCGCCAATGAGAATGAGAACCTGTTTGCCATCATGATTGCTACATGTGGACTTTCCAGCCAAGTCAGCTCTGGAAAAACCACCAAGAAAAGTCTTACAGAGGGATCTGCTTCATCAAGCAAGAAGAACATCCTGGACAAAGAGATTGAGTTCATGGATGACGCTGTTCAACAGGGCTCTAGTCATGCTGGAGGAACAAAGTGATGGAGCTATGCGAAAAAACCTGACTGATTTTGGATTGCCTTCCCAAACCGAGAAGAACCAGTAGCTGCAAACAAGGGAGTTGCTCAGAGAGACAGACTACTCAGTTGAAGTGGTGAATTTTGTTGAAGAAAATAGGCCTCACCTGGTGCCTCATCAAGCAAATACTTATGAACAGATCTTGGAAGCGATACAAGAAAGCGGAGCAGGGAGGTATGATCTTTTCGATGCCTGGCGGGACCGGAAAAACATTCTGATCAACCTTCTGTTGGCCAAGTCCGTCATCGGGGAAAATTGCTCTTGCTGTGGCATCCTCAGGCATTGCTGCCTTTTCTACTAGAAAGGGAGATAATGCTGCACTCAACTTTTAAAACTGCCTCAACCTCGCTCACAGTGAGAATCCGGTGTGCAACATCAAAAAAAGGATCGGCGAAGCCAAACTCTTAGAAAATGCAGCCTCATAGTCACGAGGATGAATGCACTGTCTCACAAGTTAGCGTTTGAAGCATTGGACGGCAGGACCTTACCAAGACATACGAAGAAAATGACCAGCTCATGTGTGGCATTACAATGGTCATTGCTTTGGAGATTTCGCCAGACCTTACCTGTCCATTCCTCAAGCACTCCAGCTGATGAATTGGAGATGCGTGCCTCAAGGCATCATACCTTTGGAGGAGTGTTCAGACACTCACCTATCCTCAAACATGAGAGTACATCTACAAGGAGATCAGATACTGGACGGTTTGCAAACCTTCTACTACAGATTGGGGAATGGAACTTTCCCTGTTGACTCAAAAGGACAAGCCAAAGCCATTTCCTCAAGGATGTGGAAATGTTATAGAAAATGCCCAAGCATTATCCTACTACAAAAGGATCACAAGTGGCTGCGTGAACGCGCAATTCTGGCACCAAAGAAGATGAAACAGTGGCTGGAAATCAACATGACTCTACTCAGACAGCTTCAGGTAGTGAGACCTCATTCAAGTCTGTTGATACAGTAAGGACCAAGGACCCAGGACCAAGCAGTCTAGTACCCTGCAGGGGTGTCCTTAATTCTTTGGAGCCCGCTGGAATGCCTCCTCACCACCTCACTCTCAAGATTGGAACTCCTATAATGCTCTTAAGAAATCTTGAACCACCAAGGCTCTGCAATGGCACAAGACTGGTGGTGAAGAACATGATGCCACATGGGTTAGGTGCTCCAGAAACACTCCCTCCGTGTTCTTGCCTATTACACGAGCACTGCTATGGCCACATATTGCATCACACCATTATCCTCAAGTCGTCACGAACACTGACTACAGTACTGATCATCTTGCCACCATGGCCTAGCATATTAAAGCAGCACTCATTATTACTCACTTGATCGGACATGTTCTTTTGACCTCATAATTCTCACCCTAACATAGAACTCACAGTAACTAGACACAAACTAAATTCATTTTATTCAGATCGTTTTACAATTTTTTTTCAAATGAAATAATTAAAAAGAAAAAAAGTATCAATTCATTCTTCCGACCAACACGATGAATGTCACGCCCCAGGTCGGCACGCAACAGAACGCGGGTCGACTGTATGGTCAACTTTAATTATTTAGTGGCACATTGCTCAACGTCCAAGAATAAACTCGGTAAATAACAATGCCAACCAATGTACTTCTCTCTCACTGGGGACAAATCAACAAGACAGACTTCTCGGGCGTTTATAGATAAATGGCTTTTCATAAATCAAGGAAAAAATTTGAAAATTTAAAAAATAACTGATAACGATGACTAGTGATAGAGAACAAAGGCGAGCAGCTGACACGTCACAAAGGTACGATAACTAGGGTAAACAAGAGGTCAGGCACACGACCAGAGGCAACGCACTGTAACTGTGCTACACTTACACAGGTTGTAAACATGTTGTAATGAGTGGTTCACTTACACAGGTTGTGAACATGTTGTAATGAGTGGTTCACTTACACAGGTTGTGAACATGTTGTAATGAGTGGTTCACTTACACAGGTTGTGAACATGTTGTAATGTGTGGTTCAATACACAGGTTGTGAACATGTTGTAATGTGTGGTTCACTTACACAGGTTGTGAACATGTTGTAATGTGTGGTTCACTTACACAGGTTGTGAACATGTTGTAATGTGTGGTTCACTTACACAGGTTGTGAACATGTTGTAATGTGTGGTTCACTTACACAGGTTGTGAACATGTTGTAATGAGTGGTTCACTTACACAGGTTAACATGTTGTAATGAGTGGTTCACTTACACAGGTTATGAACATGTTGTAATGAGTGGTTCACTTACACAGGTTGTTAACATGTAATGAGTGGTTCACTTTACACAGGTTATGAACATGTTGTAATGTGTGGTTCACTTACACAGGTTGTGAACATGTTGTAATGTGTGGTTCACTTACACAGGTTGTGAACATGTTGTAATGTGTGGTTCACTTACACAGTTGTGAACATGTTGTAAGTGTGGTTCACTTACACAGGTTGGAACATGTTGTAATGTGTGGTTCACTTACACAGGTTGTGAACATGTTGTAATGTGGTTCACTTACACAGGTTGGAACATGTTGTAATGGAGTGGTTCATTTTACACAGGTTGTGAACATGTAATGAGTGGTTCACTTACACAGGTTATGAACATGTTGTAATGTGTGGTCCACTTACAGGTTGTGAACATGTTGTAATGTGTGGTTCACTTACACAGGTTGTGAACATGTTGTAATGTGTGGTCTTACTTGCACAGGTTGTAACATGTTGTAATTGTGTCACTACACAGGTTGTGAACATGTTGTAATGAGTGGTTCACTTAAACAGGTTGTGAACATGTTGTAATGTGTGTCTACTTACACAGGTTGTGAACATGTTGTAATGTGTGGTTCACTTACACAGGTTGTGAACATGTTGTAATGTGTGGTTCACTTCAACAGGTTGTGAACATGTTGTAATGAGGGTCCACTTGCACAGGTTGTGAACATGTTGTAATGAGGTCTACTTACACAGGTTGTGAACATGTTGTAATGTGTGGTTAATTTACACAGGTTGTGAACATGTTGTAATGTGTGGTTCACTCACATTGTGAACATGTTGTAATGTGTGGTCTACTTACACAGGTTGTGAACATGTTGTAATGTGTGGTTCACTTACGGTTGTGAACATGTTGTAATGAGTGGTTAATTTACACAGGTTGTGAACATGTTGTAATGTGTGTTCACTTACACAGGTTGTGAACATGTTGTAAAATGTGGTTCACTTACACAGGTTGTGAACATGTTGTAATGTGGTTCACTTACACAGGTTGGAACATGTTGTAATGTGTGGGTTCACTTACACAGGTTGTGAACATGTTGTAATGAGGTTCACTTACACAGGTTGGAACATGTTGTAATGAGTGGTTTACTTACAGGTTATGAACATGTTGTAATGTGTCTACTTTACACAGGTTGTGAAAATGTTGTAATGTGTGGTTCACTTACACAGTTGTGAACATGTTGTAATGTGTGGTTCACTTCATACTGTGAACATGTTGTAATGTGTGGTTCACTTACACAGAACATGTTGTAATATGGTTCATTCACAGGTTGTGAACATGTTGTAATGTGGTTCACTTACACAGGTTGTGAACATGTTGTAATGTGTGGTTCACTTACACAGTTGAGAACATGTTGTAATGTGTGGTTCACTTACACAGGTTGTGAACATGTTGTAATGTGTGGTTCACTTACACAGGTTGTGAACATGTTGTAATGTGTGGTTCACTTACACAGGTTGTGAACATGTTGTAATGTGTGGTTCACTTACACAGGTTGGGAACATGTTGTAATGTGTGGTTCACTTACACAGGTTGTGAACATGTTGTAATGTGTGGTTCACTTACACAGGTTGTGAACATGTTGTAATGTGTCACTACACAGGTTGTGAACATGTTGTAATGTGTGGTCCACTTACAGGTTGTGAACATGTTGTAGTGGTTCTTACAATTGTAACATGTTGTAATGGTTCACTTACACAGGTTGTGAACATGTTGTAATGTGTGGTTCACTTACACAGGTTGTGAACATGTTGTAATGTGTGGTTCACTTACACAGGTTGTGAACATGTTGTAATGTGTGTTTCACTTACACAGGTTGTGAACATGTTGTAATGTGTGTCACTACACAGGTTGTGAACATGGATGATGCTGTGAACAAGTTCGAGGAAGTGTTAGTGTGAACGTAAAAGCTGCAGCTGCACCCTGGTGTGTGTGCAGCAGCCTGTACCTTCACCACATCAGACGTATCACATACACCAGCAGCAGCCAGCTGGACGCCTCGTGTCCCGGCAAAGCTTACACCTGATGAACGTCACCATCGACTACGTTCCTCCTTCCTCCACACCTCTCACCATGCAGGACTCCCGCCTCACCCACACCTTCCTCTCCCAGCCTCACCTCAGTAAGCTAGCTGTCCACTCCATAGTGGAACACATCGAGCTGGACTACCCCGTGGCCGGAGATGGACACGTCCGCCTACACAAGGTGAACCTCACCCTCTCATCTCCCTCACGTTAACTGAACGCTCCAGGCTCTTCATCACTGACTCCGTCATCCACCAGATCCAACCTCCGCCATCAAGCTGTCTGAGAACACCAGCGCAGAGATCATGAGGACAACTTTCCTCCAAAAGACGAGGCCAAGATTGAGCTCCAGACGGACGCTACCATTACTATGGCCAACATCACGGGCTGGTTCACCATCGTCTACCACAGGAACAACACTTACAGGCAGGACCAAAGTGACGCTAGCACCTCTGCACCGCTGTGTGTCCCACAATATACTTCTCTCCTTCTGGTGCTCAGCTTATTAGTTAATGTGTGGGTAATGATTAAGGGAAAGTGTTCACCATGTTCACAGGTGAAGGAACGTACATGTTGGGAAGAACCCTCTTGCAAGGGCGAAGAAGGACAACAGCTGGGACCTTCAGACTGACCTGTTAGATTACACAAGTATTTGAGGATTGGATGAATCATGAGGCAGAGGCAGCGCGATGAATGCAGCACTTGGCGGCCCTACACACCAGTATCCGAGGAATGCTCTGAACAAAGTAAAAATAAGTTTTAATTACAGATTGTCACGTGCCAGGCATGTTGTAGAGTGTATTTGGAATTTGTACAAGTAAATGGAAAATTTTAAATAAAGCTATTGGAAAAAAAAAGTAGATACTTCTGTTGAAGTAAAATGTGCTACACTTTTCCACAATATCATCAGTGACACAGAGGGTCTGGACGTAAAGTCATATGCAATTCAAGAATGTACAGTTGAGAATAACACAGCACTCTTTAGAATAAGAGATGCTTTACATTCGTCTGCAAAGAATGTGAGAGAAACATTTTGCAGCTACTTCAATAGTCCACAAGGATCTATTTCTTGGCAAGATCAAGCTGTTAACAGTGGAAAATGAATGCAAAGCCTCCTTTAATTTTGGTGTAGAATGCGAGGACTTGTGCGACTGAGGAAGCGACGATCAAAATATTTGATCGTTTAGCTTCCAGGTCGCGGGTCTAGTTCCCGCTTCCTGGTCGCTCGCGAACGCTTCACACATCTACGTGGGACACATCAAAGACAACACATACGTTTGTCCGGTACACCAAGGTAGCGAGTTTACTCGTGTGGGCGCTCGATGTCGCAGGACGCTTACACATGAGACATAGCCAAAGAATGATTAGAGTTAGTCTGTCACTGGCCGAGGTCGCACATATCTTTCTCTTACAGCAGACAAGACCCTTCGTCTCGGCAGACTCTGTACATACTTTTGTTAATACAGAAAAAAACACTATGCAAGACTATATTTCATCCTTTCTCAACTTAAAAAAAAATAAGGAAAGAGTGTGTATGAAACTGGACTTCGGTAGTATCTGTGACCAGGAAGAAATAACAATTACCAGTCAAGACCGCTCGGACTCAGAAACTAGTAAAAAACTGTCAAAGGTCAAACACACCTACATGAAAACTGTAACCTCACATGTTTGCTCTCCCTTCTTCTGGTCCAGTGGTGCAGGCAGATGCAGTAAATGAGGATAAGGAGAATTGCAATGGGCTGTCAAGAGCCCAGTTTGATGGGTTCCACATAAGTAAAATGTTCATTGTGAGTTGACTTCATTCATCGAAGGTGTCCCATCATCTCTCCCTGCTATAGCTAACATAAATTCATAAAACATACAAAATAAAGTTGTGTTAGTCCAAGACAGACAATACTCTGAGGCTGCTGTAGTGACACACGTGTTTGTGGGGGACCATTTTCACTAGTGGTCCACTATTGAATTTAGCCATAAGTTTATAAATCTTTTGAATTGTTTCATACACAAGTGTTGTGTCTATATCATGTTTTAAGGGGTTCTATATGTGTTGGACCAGTGTTGTGTTAAGGTGATTACGGTGATAACATTAGTGACATTTGGTAGGGTAAATCAGAAGCTACTCATAGATGTCTCGGGAAAAAATAAGGGTTGAAAAAATTAATATTTACTCACAACAGTTCTTAGCTCTCCGTCCGGCCGGGTTTTGAATACACACTATCTAGAAATACGGATTTTTGCCCTACTCGTTCTTGTTCAAATATATTTACCTGGTAGTGGTGATATAATGTGAATAATTACAACATTGATTTTTGAGGCCACAACACTTTTTCCTCTTTATAGGTATTCAATGTAGACGACATGTAGTGCACAGCATATGTTGTATATTTACTGTTATTCATTGTGTATGCTCAAACTGTATTTATATATCATATACACTATATACTGTATATCACTTGTCAACTTACTAGCAGGTCGGGTGGTTAGTCAGTTCTCTGTTACATACTGTTGGAGAGTACTGGCTATGTTGTACTGTACGGACTCTGAATATACAGTACGTACACGACCTGGATAAGTACAGTACCAGAGTTGGTTTATTACGGTAGGAGAGGACTTTAAACAAGGCTGTGTGTTATACCCGTCATCAAATAATATCTAGTCAGAATATTTAATGAGAAAAGTTATAAATACTGATTAAGGAATAACATTAAGTGGTAATGTAATAGAATATACCCCGTATGTAGATGATGTCTGTTGTTGTTGTAGATAGTTAAGTGAGATTACAGAAATTGGTCAACAAATTAGCAGAAGAGGGCCAAGATAAGAGAGAGAATTAACCTTGATTAGGGGACTTTAAATGACATGGAAAATTCTTTGTATAATCTGGGAAGTAACAAGATGTGATACTGGGTGTGAAAAAAGAAATGAAAACAAAAGTAAAGCCTCTATGCCCTCCTCCCCCCAAAAGTAATAATAAAATGGGTAATTTATATAAGTTTGAACAAAATAAAAAATAAAGACTGACAAAATTCCATGTTATGTTATGTTATGCTTTGTTAGGTTTGGATGAATGAAATCACAAGTTGGGGTCGGAGATTAGATACAATATGTGGGAGGATTAGTAATTCAGTAAACACAGCCGGAAAAGTATTGGAGTGAGGGGCCGTGGTTGCCAACCCTCAGACATGATGCTAACATCTTTTGTGATAATTACAATGTTTATATTGCCATTACACGTTGTGTGTTGTTATTATGGATTACAGTCATAAATATAATGTTATACCCAAATCATGTATTTATTATTCATTCCTGTATAATTATGTATTGTGTATTTGAATGATAGGTAACAAAGTCTATGCTTATCTAGATTATCTTATCATAGTAGCCAAAGACTTACAAAGCCATTTAAAGAAACCACGAGATGTTTTCAAAAAGTTACAAATAGCTGGATTGAAAGTGAAACTTTCCAAATGCGAATTTCTCAAATCAAATCCAATTTCTCAGACACGTAGTGGATGGCAATGGTATACACACAGTAGATTGCAAGGTAAAGGCGGTGAAGCAATTCCCTTGTCCCAAAAACACTGATCAACTTCTTAGTTTCCTAGGATTAGCAGGATACAACCGTTCTTTCATTGAAGGTTATGCCAAGTTAGCCTCACCACTCACTGAACCCCTCAAAAAGGATGTAGAGTATACATGGAATAAAGAACAAGATTTAATTTGCCCCCAAGAGCGCCTTCACGAACGCCTTGGCCTTTCAAGACTACACAAAACCATTTACCATGTGCACTGATGCCTTAGCCCTAGGTTTAGGGGCGGTGCTCATGCAGACTGATCATCGTGGAAAATGGCGTGCAATAGCATACGCCCGTCGCACTCTCAACGATGCAGAAACACGTTATTCAGCTACTCGCTTGGAAGCATTAGCTGTAGTTTTAACGCTCATAGGAGCGTTATTGGTTCCTGCTGGATAATAAGACCATTGTCGTTGACTCGATGAGTATAATTCGGTCAAAACCAGTTAAAGAACAATTCACATATAATAAATGCTGGTATATCAGGACACACAGTATGAATAGTACGATCAATATACAGTACAGTACATAACCTATTAACCTCTTAAACATAACTCACATGTTACAACTGTTGATACATCAGGAGACAATTTGTATCATATGATCAATATACAGTACATAAATATACTTATTAAAGTTATTTAGAGTTTTGGGGTCTAGGGTTTGACCAACGAAAACAAATATAATATCTTCTTGGAATACGTTGGTCGAACGAAAGATGTTGTCTCTTCGGTAGGAGGCGATAGACATCCCTCAGGCAGTGTATGTATGTGTGTATGTGTGGATATGTGTATATATATATGTACATGTATATGTGTATGTATACGTGTATATGTATGTATATGTGTATGTGTGTGTGTACATATATGTATATGTACTGTCAATGAATATGATGCATCTCTTGTTGTCGAATCTCTGTCCTGCATGGCAGTGAACAGTGACATTACCCATATGAATCTGACCTCTATACATTTATAGCTGTTAATGAATATGATGTATTTCTTTGTGCATGAACCTCTGTCCTGCGTGGCAGTGAGAAGTGATACCACCCTCATTGTCAAGACCAGACTGAATTACTCAGAATAGGCAAACTGTACTACAAGCTCTGCCAATAAATTTGTTAAACTAACTAAGCAGTCGTACAGCTGCGTGGCCGTCGCCCATTTAAACACCTCAGCAAAATTCGTTGTCAACACTATGTCTCTCCTCTCACCCTCTCTCTCTCTCATCTAGTTTATCTTACTGTGGCTATCCCTCTCTTTCTCTCTCTCTACTAGTTTATCTTACTGTGGCGGTAATAGTAGTATGGGCTCTCAAGCATTTTCGGGATCTCATTTTGGGATATACGGTCACAGCCCACACAGATCATGTGGTCGTGACAGAACTATTTAATGGGAAGAACTTATCAGGGCGTTTAGCGCGCTGGTATCTGACCATACAGGAGTCACGACTTCAAGTATTTGCCGGGCCGTACAAACGTGGTAGCTGATTCGCTATCTAGACATATAGCTCCTGTCACACCACTACCTACAGTACGTTCACCCTGTCACAGTTACAGAATCCACTGTGGTCCAAGGTTATCTATGCCTTAGAATCGGGAGATAGGATAAATTTGCCCAAATTACCTCTACCACTCTCACAGTTTGAGCTGCGGCACGACATACTATATCGCTCAGTAAAAACACAAAAAGAGCCAGTTTCTCAAATTGTTATTCCTACATCATTAAAGGAAAACAGCCTCACCCTCTTCCATGATGCACCCAGGGCGAGACAGATGTCTAACGGAAATTAGACAAAAATATTGATTGGAAAACTATGAGGACCGACATCAAGCATCACATTGCTAAATGTTTATCTTGTGCAAAACACAAGGGAACAACGATGCATCCCGCTCCAATCTTAGAATACCCGACGCCGGAACGTCCATGGGATACAGTTGTGATCGATTTATTGCAACTACCAAAAAGCCATCAAGGCTCTAGTTACATACTTGTCAGCGTTGATCATTTCTCTAGATTTGTGGTACTTGCACCATTACTGAACAAGTCTGCCGAATCAGTGACTTATGCATTAGTCACTGAATGCCGCATAGATCTGCGGTTTAACTCACTCAATACAGCAAGGGTAGCTACTTTTTTATTGGGATACGTATTTAATTTTAAGGCAATAAAATGGCGGTGAAGGTGTGGCTATTGGGGGAAGCTAGAGTCCACATTTAAAAAAAAAATAGTAGTTGTAATCAACAAATACATGGAAACCTCAGGGTTTCCTGCTTATCTGTGTAAATACAGTATTAGTGTTTATTAAGCAACTATCAGTGAAAATAAAATGTAAGGTGGACCCGTAATGATTAGACAGAACGTCAACACTGATTCATCCTTTTCATAGAGGAAGGTTATATCAGAGTTAAAGTCGCATTATTCTACTCACCTAATTACAGAACCAATTTCATTAGGAATCCACATGATATTGTTAAACCTTGTATGTACGTTAATTCTTAACTCTTAGCTGATGATGCAATAACAGACTAAGTTATGGTCGAGTCTCTGTGCAACTTCGATGATATTAATTTTACTCCATCATTTATATATCACTGGTTAGGTTAAGTCAGATGCGTCCTTAGTTCATAAAAGTTAGGAGGAAATTTTCACGTACAGTTGTCTGAGAATGTGGAAGGTTATAAAGATGGTAATTCCTGGTGCCCTTTGGCTTGTTGGAGACGATATGGGAGGGCAGTGTGGGCGGCCAGGTGCTGACAGAGGCACGATCTCCATCACACCACATACGACTCCTTCAACCAACACTAACTCCTTGGTCACCTCGACTACGTTATCGCTCAGGTCAGTCGCCTTAATGCCATGCTTGAATTGGGATTAAATTGCCCAAGTTTTATCATAAGGCACTTTCATATTTGTTAAGAGTGAGTTAATTCACCCAATCAAAAAAAATCAATCAATGTCTGCAACAGGCCTTATCTTGTACATGCAAGATAAGCAAACCGTATACCAATAAATTGCTTCATGCATAAGATAACAAATTATAAAAATAAAGTGATAAATAGAATATAATTACAAAATGACAAACATATGATTTATAAAATGCTGTTATTTAATTGTTTTTCATTCAGGTGGGGAAGCTGTACAGGTCAGTGGTCAGTGTCACAGTACTGTTGCACTTCATGATAAATCAGTAAGGTCTGATGATGCATCTTGCAGCACTCCACAAACACCAGTTTTTATATCAGTATTTGTGGTCGAGTGGATACAGCACTTGTTCCCCATCCTGTGGGTCGCTAGTTCACCCAACTCTAAAATTAGAAAAGTGAAGATGGTGGAGTGTAGTGCCGGTACACCACCTTCTTGTGTACCGGAAAAAACAGTTTAGTCTACAGTATAGTGTGTCCACAATCCCCGAACGGGCCATTAGGTGTGCGGGACCCACTTTCATTACTGACTTTTACAGATAAGATAACCAATTTATCCACCTAGCAAATGTTTCATTAAAGTAGTTAGTGTATAGTATTTTGACATTCACGTATTGCAGTGGATGAAGTTTATTATTTACAAAAATAAATGAATGAAATCATACTATAAAAATATTTGAAAAAATAGTCACCCAAACAATCACATTCTTGTTCATTTATTTTAGACCTACTGTAAGTACAGCTGTGTCACGCACAAGGTCCTAGAGTGAGTCCTAGAGCCCAGTTCCACTCAGAGATGTCATCTCTTAGGGCCGCACTGTATTGGATGGTTGGGTGTCTAGGCTGAGGGAAGTTTGGGGCTGGGGTCTTTGCACCATCAAGGACAAACTTTCAGACTATGGAGTTCGCCTTCAAGTGAACTTCCTCGGGAAAGGTATCCCATCCATAGGGACCTGTGCTCGGCCTAGTTCATCTCCTGGTAGGTGGAGGTACACAGTCCTAGAGGTTCCATTTTTATCTAAAAAAATTCAAGAGGTTCGTTTCATGACTGACCAGGCCTCCAAGTAGTCCTCTTCTGGCCATCCTGGCTCGTCAATCCCCAATGGGGACGAAAAGCCCACTCGCCAGTCCCAATAGACCCACTTCTAATAAACCCGAGTTGGATGTTTCTAAATGTGCATAAAAGAAAGTAAACTGTGATCTCATGGTTTCAAGAGATTATTTCTAACTGAGTTTATTTCATGCCAAAGGTACCATATATTTACAAATATTCTTACAAAATTAAATGCGCTTCGCAATCAGTCATATCGACCCTTCCATTACAACAGGAGCAATATTGCTCATACCCCAGGTGGGGTGTAACATGACACCTGGATGCGACTGTAAATTATTTCTCACATGAAAATAAAGTTGGTATATCTTGCATTGAAATACATATGCATTTTATCTGCACCTGAAAAGAGTGAACAAAAAGAAAATGCACCTGTAATAAAATGTATTTATACTGTACAGTACCTGTACAAAGATACATGAACCTTACCTCCATCTGTAAAACAGCTGCACTACCACCATAAATTACATTTCAAGTGTAAATTACACAGTACAGTACTTTTAATTAAACCTAGACATTGTAACCTAACCTAACCTAACCACTGAAGCTAACATGATACAAGCCTTGATTCACTCCAGTACCTGACATTACCACCGCTAGGCTTTCAGTACTAAAGGGTCAGCAGTGTTAGTAAGACCATGCAATAATAATAAAAACAAAAATCAAGTTTGCTTCCAGGCAAAGCAAGGCTCAGGATTCAAAGTTTATCCCCAATTTATAAATTTATAAAGTATAAATAACTAATATCATAACTCATTCAGTCTGTTTATTTCAAAGTAACTTTACATTTAGTCTTTGTGGATTTTTAATAATGTTGAACCCCTGAAACAAGTAAAAATTTGGATGTGGATGCAGTATACTATATTTAAAACTGCACCCTAGTATAACTTAACCTAATATAACTTATCCAAAATATGAAGAACCTTCAAAAATTTTGAACTTTGTACTTACCATGGATGCCTCTGTCTCTATCACATCTTGCACTCAGGTTTTAAGCTGTAAAAACAGAAACAAGTGTTAGAAACCTCAACATATCAGTTATTTGAAACCATTACCATGAAAAAAAAAAAATAAGAGATTTAGGTCAATAATTCCCCTTCAGGCAAAGTTCAGGTACTCATAAATTCTATCCCAGATATTTTCAGAAATTAATCTAGTGTGTTTCACTTATCACTGCCCAACAGTTTTAAAGTAATGCCAAAACTCCAGTACTGTAAAGATTAAAGTACTTGATCTTTTCATACCCACACCTTCGGTACCAATGGCCTTCAGCAAAGATAATAAAAAAGAAAAAAAAAATAATAATAATATTATTATTATTATTATTATTATTATTATTATAAAAAACTCATTACCAGTTACTGAGATGTGATTTCTCACTCTTACTACTAACTAATACTGTGTGTGGGGGAGAGGGATATTGTATACAAATAAAATTGTATCTGTAGGAATGGCGGATTCAGGATTTCCTTGAACAAACAATGACTGAAAACTTGCCTTTAAACAGTCAATAGCTCCCATATCTAAGCAAAAAAAAATTTCCCTTCATATTCAAAGAGGATGGCTAGAAACGCAGGTGCGGTACATTACTGCATCTACAACCATTTTCCTGCAAATTTCTCTTCTCTACATTTGTTATTAATTTACAACTAGACAAATACACATAATGCCAACAAACTCTTGATTTCACTTAAACAACAATTAACTAAGTTAAATATAAGTAATTACACGCAAATACCCAATAGGCGTAATTAAAAAAAAAACATTATTTCACCTTGAACACTTAGGAACCAATAATCATTATATTTAAATTATCAACTAACATACAAATTAGATTTTATACCATAGCTTACAGACTTCCTCAGTAACCGACGCCGAGCTGTACGCTTCCTAGGGCAGTCTCCACCTTTCAGTCACTCACCTGTGGCGTTCCCCAAGGCACCAAGATGAGACCACTATGCTTCCTTATGCTCGCTGGAAATATATCGATGACTCCACCATTGGGATCAGTGTCAACAGTTTTGCTCCCGACTATACCGCCCTTCAGAATTTATTGAACAGTCTCCAAAACTGGGCCACCAACAACCACGTCACCATCAACCATACCAAGACCATGGTTATGCACATCAACCTCTCCTCCGACGTTGTCCCACCCCCTTCCATTACTGGGTCCAACACACCCCAAGTTGTATATTCCACTAAGCTCCTCGGCGTTACCATAGACAACAAACTAAATTGGAAACCACACGTCAGTGACGTTGTCAAATCCACCAGTTTCCGCCTCCACATCCTCCGTCGACTCAAGTCCCTCGGAGTTCCTGCGCCCGAGCTCCTCAGTGTTTACTCAACATTCATACTTCCCAAGATTCACCTATGCTTCCCCTACCTGATGCCATATGGCATCACGAAAATTGTGACCAAATCCCAGGTTGCTGATTTGTCTTTCTGCCTCAATTACACACAATTGCAGGGTCTCAATTGTTTCTCTTACTTGACAACACAACATACATATATTGTTTCTCACTTTTTTCTTCTTTATAGTTCTTTATTATTATTATTATTATTACAGTTATTATCATTATTATTTTATTTTATTTTTATAAATTTTATTTACTATGAATAATTATTACATTTCGCCCCCGGGCACAGGTCAGTAACCTGTGCCCGGGTGATATCATAAAAAAAAAAAAAAAGTTACACAACGTAAACACCCAGAAAAAGCGCCAAAGAGGGCATGCAAGATTATTCTCTCTCCTTCCTAGTCCACATATCAAGAAGCGCTCAACACACTGACCCTCTCAGCTCTTTCTGACCATCACCACGACCTCATCTGCAAATTTGGTAAGAAGCTTCAGCACCATCCTTGACACCGGATCCTACTACCACCCGAAATCCCTCGTCCAAGAATTGCTGTTCGACACCACAACCGCATCCAGCCTATACGAGCACAGGCTGATCGCTATAAGAACAGCCCAGTCCTAACCATTGCCCTGTAGTTTGAGCTTCTCTCCACCTAGTTATTATATATCATATTTGTATCACTTATGTCACTTGTATATTATTTGTAAATCAAGAGACCCATTCCCCAATTATGTAACTGTATATTTTCAGCCTTTCGGCTGCCATGCTCTTTCAATAAACCGTTAATTATTATTGTATTATTATTATTACTACTACTACTTTGCTGTCACTCGGAATCGAGTATGGCGATCATCCAGCTGAGACAACGATACGAGTTATTAAGGATGTCACCTAGGTTGTTGAGTTTTAACTTTTACTTTTTTGCTTCTTAAGACTCTCCTTATACCTTTTCAGTTGCCCGCCACCATTACGTTTTCTATTCGTTAGGTGAATTTACTGTAAAGTAGGTGCTTTGGCAGTCTACTGTAGTCCAAGCGGGTAACATGGCCAGTCCAGCGTAGTTGTTCATGGATAATGGCAGCCTCGATGCTCCTATAGGTGTCAGCAAGAATACTGGCAATTGTTTTCCTGTCTTCGCAGCAAACACAGAGGATGAACACCAAACTATGTTGGTGAAAGTTTTCAAGTGCCTCCTGTATGTGACCCAAGTCTCACTGCTATATAGCAGGGTGGGGAGGACCACTGTTCGATATACGTGTAACTTTGTAGATAATTTCAGCTCCCTACAGCTGAAGACACGGTTTCGGAGTCTGCCAAAGGCTTCAGTTGCACATCTGATACGCTGCTGAATCTCTTCATCGATGTCGGCGGTGGTGGACAGGTGGGAGCCGAGATACAGAAAGTGGGTAACATTGAAGAGGGTAGTACCGTTAGCTGGATGGATGGTGAGGTGACCTGAACCAGGGGCAGGCTGAAAGAGTACATTACCTCAAGGCCGAAGTGTGCATACGCATCTGCGTGGTGTTCAGGATCTCCTGTGGGTCGTGTTCAGGTGTGAGCAACAAGGGTGAGGTCCTCTGCATATTGAAGTTCAGTAATGAAAGTTACCAACATCTTTGTTCTTGCCTGGAGTCGTCTTATGTTGAAAAAAGGGGTTGATCAACGCAATATAAAGGGATGGAAGCAGTACAACACGGGTTGTATTAAGGTGTAACAAGAGGACAGAGCTGTCAGTATTATGTCTAGTTGGCAAATTATTTATTGCGATGGTAATTTCTATCTATCTACATGATAATTTCTTATAAAACGGTTTTGGTGGTTCAATGCACGTAGGCCCCCTTGAAGCCCGCTGTATATGTGTTTGCTGGTACGCCGCCAAAAATATGGTAAATAATTTACTTCATCGCTTCCAAAGCACATACTGTAGATACGTGAAATTACCGTCATATGATCAGTGTTTGCAGTGTTTTTACCCCATCATTTCCTTCTTCTTTCAAATCCCGCCCACTAACAAGTAATTTACAGTATCATCGTAGTCTGAAAAAAATAAAATAAAAAACCGGTCAAATTGTAGTGTCGACCAACCACGGAATTTTGATTAGAAAATGTTTTTCCAATAGTTCAAACAATTATAAGATACCTTTCTTCTATGACGTTTTCCTCGCAAATGAACTAACCTACTAACAAGGGGGACTCTGCTCCCCAGGATCCCCCGGCATATACAATTTATTTGCGAGGACGTCATAGAAAAATGTATCTTATTATTGTCTGGAGGTACTTCTCTCCTTATGTGGGTGACTCTTCTTCTGTCCAACTGTTTGATAGGGTGGAATCAAAGGCATTTCGTCTTATTAACTCTCCTCCTTTAGTTGACATCTTCCCGTTCTCTTCGCCGCAATGTTGCTTCACCTTTTTGCAAGTACTTTAACGGGTAACGTTGTCGTTTCGATCTTATTACTCAGTATGTATCTGCAACTTGTATCATCCAAAGAACAACTGTGGAAAATATATACGAAATATATAAACGCATTCGGATGCTAACCATTTGCTTCCCTTTTTGATGTTTAATAAGCGAATCTCAAATTCAGGTACAGTACGTTGGTTCGGTTCATGTTATGATAAATCATTATTAATTATCATACAGCAGTACTCTGCGGCTTCAGAAGTTCCAAGCCTCCTGAACTACCCCCTAACGGCGCATTTTACTTATCCTCTTCGCCACTGCTCGGCTCGTTAGCCGCCGGACGGTCGGTCACGTCTCTGTTACGCACTGTTGGCAAGTACTGAGCATACAGTAGCTCCTAAATCCCTGAACCCGCTCCAGTGTTGGTCAAATCTGGTCTTGAAAGAGCTCACACTCGGTGCCGTCTGGTCTCCGGCAGGTTGTTCCAATAGTTCACAACTCTCTCCGTAAAGAAATTTTACGTTCGTTAAATACTTTACAAGATTGTGTCTTGCCTCGTAAAATAAAATAATCATAAATTAAATGTACTCACCGAGGTGAAGTTCCTGGTGATGTGTTGCCTCATCCCAAGAGCACTCACTTAACTCACTAAAATACACATTTCACCTATCACTTTATATCACTTAGCGCCCACAGAATTTGACTGGTATTATAAAGCATCTATATTTTTATCTTAAAGCGCTCAAATAAGTTTTACAGTAAAGTTTGTTTACATCAGCTGTTATGGAACAGCTCCTTATTTCTTTTAAATAACTTTCTGATCTTTTCACAGCATGTTTCATTTTAGATGTTTGTAGCACGATTATCCTAGGAATCTTTACAAAGAAAATGTAGGAAATCACTTAAATGTTGAAGAATTTAACAGCTGCCATCTGGCTGGCCACTGCCCACTCATGCTCGTTCAAACCTTCTTGTCTGCTGAACTCTTAACGCTCTACCGAAAAAAAAAGTAATCTTATCATCCAAAGTTTGTATTCCATTTTTAGTATATAAAGGAAAAATAAATAAAAACTTATAAATAGATGGGTGAAAGGCATACATCATTTACCCTTACAGTAATAAATATTTTATATATGAAAATAATCGGTACAAATTAGATATCTTTAGAAAGTCATATTAACAGGTCATTTGCATTGATCATAAAATTACTTTTAACGATCCTTAAAAAATATGTAGTTAAATTTATAGGTATAATATTACCAATAAAATTAATACTAATACATCATAACATCATTGCACATGAGCTTTCTCTATACAACATACAGGTGCATGTTAATGACGTCACTATCCAAATGCTGTGAGTGTAAAACCAATATCGTGTTAAACGAATTAAAAATAATTACGATTTAATTGTTTTAGGCGCATGCATGATTGGTGGCATCATCCACCAATGGTTTTTAAACGGGCTGGTTAGCTCAGAACAGAAAGGTGTAAACAGTACCTAGAAAGCTTAGATCGAGACGATCAGTTGAGTCGATAGATGTAAATGAACAGAAGGTTTATCAGTCTAAATTCTCTCCACTAAATGTTCGTGCTGAGGTTTTTAATTACCTAAAGGCCACCCACTACAGGTGGTCATGCCGAGGGAAGGAATGCAGTGGCCCGTGTAGGATGGGGTCCGAACAAAATCCTTGGTTAGGTTTGTTCAAGGGGTTTTTGTCCTACACTAGTGTAGGATACCATTTTTTCCCCCAAGGGCTATTTCGAAGCCTGGTACAGTTCTTGATTCCATTTTAGGCTGGTAGACCGTATCATAGGTCTACCACCCTCTTGATGGAAAAATTATTTCTTTATACAGGTATTTCTGCTTGAACGAGCTTATAGTTATGTCCTCTCGTATTGGTGGCACGTGACATCACAAAGTAATGTCTGGTCACGTTTTCCATCCCTTCAGGATTTCGAATGTTTCAATGAGATCTGCCCTACTGTTTTGTCTGAAGGGATGTAGATTATTATAAGGCCTCAGTCTACTTGGATAATCGATATGACATAATTCTGGAATCTCTTAGTCGCTCCGTGTTGCTTTTTTCTAGGATGTTAGATCTTTCTGAAGGTAATAAATACATCGACTGAATAGTTTTCTAATCAAATATGTGACCTTTATATTATCCCTGCAGTAAGTCTTCAAATAAACCAACTTATATTGAAAATTCTGCACAATTTGTAAGTATAGTCAACTTTCATCGTATATGTGTGATAGATTATGAATACTGTCCTATAGTTTATGAGGTAACTCCTGGATGACCGAGCGACTGTTGTGTGGACGACTGTCATACTGAAATAAAAAGATCCACAATACACAAACTATAAACGTACCGAACTTTCCCCCACACTTATCATTCTGTCACTCTGTGTAACTTGCTGACAAAACCTACCTTCACGCAGAACAGACAACATGTTTCAGATGGACGCTGTAAACGCTTCACCTTGGATGTAAGGTGCCAATAAACCTCGAAGCAATCTATTTATATATAAAAAAAAAAATTACATACTGACTGTCCAGGAATCTTGCAGTGATATTTTTGTCATACGAGTACAGTAGATACCTACAAATTTTCATGTTTATTTTAGTATTTTACTAAAGGTATCACTAATTATTATCCAAGCTGGGCAACGCACGGTATTGGAAATAAACATATGAAGGCTCTATTATATAACCTTGGTTGAACTGCCTTTACTGTTTCCAAACCTGCACTGTTTAGGTACAGTACAATGCTTGTATAGTCTGTGTACATTGAATATTTGATTTGCCTGTACGGTATGATGAACTATATACTGTACCTGCATTCTCTACATGCTTGAACTGTATGTCTGCACTGTCTGTAGAGTATACATCCTGAATCAATTGTAAACATGCATAGGGATGTTGTTGAATAAATATCAATCAGTTAATTCAGTTTCTACTTCACTGATGCTAAAAAAAGTGGTAACAACCAAAATTTTTTAGAATCGCTAGATCTTTTGCAGGATCACATTTTCTTTGCTCCCACGCTACTTATACCATCTTGATTATACAGTATCATTCGAAGAAAGTTCATTATCTTCTTATGATTTTTACAATTTCCTAAGTCAACCCATTCTTGTAAGAAGCCGAGTAATAAATATATTTTATGAGTGAAAGCTTTTGGAATCAAATATAATCCAGCCTCAGTCATAAAATAATCCAAATGATTGTTAGGTTATGTGAAGTAGGTTAGGTGTGCAAGTAACACTTTATTCACATTTTACACTATTCCGAAGTGGCAATTATTGATGACTGACCCGCTGCTGATTTTTCAAAGTAAACGATTTTCAAACGCCGCAATTTCACTAAGTTTTTTAGTGAACACTGTCGTGGTTATGGCAAATGTGTTAAAAAGTGGTTATTTCTAAATTAAACCAAACCTAACCTTAGTTAATAAGAAAAGGAAGTGTTGTAAGAAGACCTCACCATTCTCACCAACCTAACTTCCTAACCACGGGGCCCCGTCCCCCCCGGGCATATTAAACAGAAAGAACTTACTATTATATGGTATAATTTTATGTTTTTGTGGATGTGAGAGCAGCCACCTGGACCATGCAGCTCATAGACGTACACTGGTGTTGATCGGAGCATCAATATGATTGGCTGTTTATGTACAGGGATGTGGCATCACTGCTGAGAAGACAAAGTAGTACATCTACCAAACGAATTATATTCCAAAGAAATTATTATATCAGAACTCACCAATGAAAATATTGTTAGAAAATAAACATCAGAACAAATAACGTGTCGGCAGTACAGTATTTAAGTTCTTGGTGTACTGCGCACCTCATTGTCATTCCTAAAAACCCGTTTTAATTCATATTACGCTACATAATATTCAAATCCACCGCGCTTGTAGAATCTCAGGAGCGTTTTACCCTCAGGATCACTCTCAGTAAGCCCCGCCTTCGAACACAGTTGTCACTACGTTTATTGCACTCTCTACTGGCCAACGCAACCTTGAATTAGTCTGTTTAAATCAACCCAAGTAATTCGCCAGACCTTTGTCAACTGAGGGTCATCTTTGAATGAGTAACAGTTAGTTTGTTTGTGATTATTGTCATTGCGTGAGTAGCGATCACTGGCAACTCAGGGGTATATAAACTCAAGCGTCAAGGGAGAGCGTCCCCGGACGCTGATTCCCGTTTGTCTCCAGGTATGTTCTGTGTTTCCTAGCCATTCAGTTAATTCAGTCAATTGTAGTGATTATCAGTGTTCACCAGTGTTCATGATTTAACAGTTGAATTGTCATTCACCCAGTGTAGAAGTAATATAACGTAAATATGTCTGTCGTCTAGACAAGAGAGTTTGTTGGTGTTGTCATGTTTCTCGTTCCCTGACGCTGATTCCCGTTTGTCTCCAGATCGAGGGTGGGCTTAATTGAAACCCACCGGTCGCTCGGAGCCGGTGGATACCCAGCAGTGGTCAATATAGGAGTGATGGCGCTGATTCGGCATGATTAATCGGCTCTACTCTACCTCGTGGGCCGAGGACCCCAGACCCATCTCGGGTCGGAGTGTAACCGACCACAACAGCAGTTATTAGAGGCACCAGTGCTATACCCTGGGACAGGCCTTGGAATTATGGTCCACGGTGTGGTTGTATGTGTTTTTTTACCAGTGTGTTTTATAAGAAATAAATCAATGATGACATGTTATGGTTTCACCCTTCTTTACCCTTATCGATCTGATCAATGGAAAACCTAACCCAATGCCTAGTCCACTCTGCCCGCTACCTAACGAGCTACATGCTGTCCAGAGGGGGTCTGGTGGCAGCGACCCTTAGAAATTAAGATTAGAGTTAAGTTATCCCCTTAGATTTAGTGACCCCAGAATCTGGCAGTATATTGGAACATACAGTACATTCTATAAATCAACAACAAATATGACTGTCACCTCTACATCATTACCAAATTTATCAATCTTAACTGAGTGAAATAATACGATTAGTTGACAGATATCTACTACTGGCTGATGGAAAATTTTGTGTTACTAATATAACACAAGTACTGTACAGTACTATACTGTACTGGGCAGTCATTCACAGATACAGTGCCCAAGTATGAGTCTATGAGCTCCTTTACTGTTGTTTCACACATTTACATCTATTGTACTTATTTTATCAAATACACAAATTCTTTTTAATCTTCTGCCTAGAGGTTTAGCGATCTCGTAATTAAGATTCTTTTCATGAGCCAGTTGTTGTACAAGTCAAAGCAACCTTCTCTGGTTTGTGCCAAGAATGCAATGAAGATTCTTGGTGTACTGTACTTATACTCACTTATATCTTCCTTTCATTTTTAATATTACCTTCAGTCATCACCAAAAAATATTGTACAGGTTGGACACCGCTAACCCGTGACCCGATAGTCCGGCAGCTTCGATGGTTTGGGACAGGTATCAGTAGGCCTATAATATACAATTTTGTCTGCTTTTCTGCTAATCTACTTATTTCTGTGTCACAGTAGAGTAAACTTGTGCCATAGCACTAACATTTGTCATAAAGAGGTCCAGTAAGCCTGGGCTAGATTTATGCTGATGCAAGTTGTATTGGTACTGTACCAGTAATAGTATATTTTATGTATCATTTTACCTTTTTTTTTAACCTCAGCTACGATGGCGCAGAGTTTTCACTAATCCGAAACCAGTCTGGTCCCAAGCATCCTGCATTGGTGAGGTCCGACAACCTGTATCCATATTTGTTTGTAAACAGACAAATAAAAGTACAGGGGTACACGAAAGATCCTGTAAGGATGTAACGTTATTACTGTTACCATACTATTATTCAAGCACAGGCTGCTTAGCATTTTTCTAGCAACTCCATCATAAAGTAATCTGGTACAGTTGCAGAAATGTGTTCCAACACCCCTGTGGTAACCCGTGTCCCCAAACAGCCAACCTATACGGACCTATAGCAAACCTATCCACCAATCACGTCCGTCATTACACAACCCATTCATTTATAAATAGTGATACTACTACTGCGACATTGCCATTTGGAGACTCTTACATTTTCTAAGCTTCCTGTAACTGTTATTGTATACTACCATGATAATTGTGTATACTGTACTATTGTTATTATAAACTACAGTTGTGTATACTAAGTACAGTACAGGTAATTGTATTCTACCAAAATTATAATGTATGCCATACTATTGTAACAAACAGGGCGGTACTGCTGCCTGGGAAGATATTGGAAGCATAATATATTGTCTAATGTTAGACCCTGCTGCCATATGTGACCAAATCCCAGGTTGCTGATCTGACTTTCTGCCTCATTTACACACAATTGCAGGGTCTCAATTGTTTCTCACTATTGACCTTCTTTTTATAGTTTTGTATTTACAGTTCTTTATTATTATTATTTTTTCATTGTAATTTTTATTATTATTATAATTATATTTTTGACCCTGAGGCCCCGGTGTGGGTCAGTGACCTGTTCCCGGGTGAGTTAATCCCCATAAAAAACCTGTGTATACTGTACTGTATTTTTATAATATTAAGCGGAAGTACAAAAACAGATTCATTTTACCCTGATCATTTTATGTCTTGAAGTTTACTATAGATGAGCACTGATTTACCTATTATTCACCAGTAAAGATATTTTTACACTTAGCACTGATACTGTAAGACTGAACTGTACAGGTAATGTTATCTACCTGTACTGCCATGGTCCCACATTCACTATCCTACCACTGTGTACATTAGCCCATAACAAAGTAGGAAAATATCCCTGAAGATATGAATGAGTTAGGTTAACAAAATCGTTAACTAAATTTTCATACAGTATTTCAAATAAAAGAACATTTGGGAAAACTAAGGTTCAGTTCCCCAATGACAAAAATCTCCCAATATCATATACCCCAAAAACATGAAACTGGTTCGCAAACAAGAACAAAACCTATCTAACTAATGATAAACAGAACACGACTACAGTACTCTAATTTACTACCTAACACAAGAAAACATTAATATAATACTGCTTAACTTTGGTACATTACCTTTAGGGGGGGTATAACACGTGTAGGATGTGTGGGAGGTTCTGTCCGTCCTTGGTGAGTGCCAGGCTAAGCAGTTGAACATGTCACTTGCCCAGAGGATGATTGTGTGTTAGAACTTATTCTTTATACATAAAATAATAAATAGTGTAGTACCAGTGAGTGTGAAAAATAAATAACAATTATAATAATAAATAAAAGAAAAGAAAAAAAATACTTAGTTGCCATTCAGCAATTTTCTAACTAATAATAATAATAATTAACGGTTTATTAAATGAGCACGGCAGCCAGAAAGCTGAAAATATAGTTACATAATTGGGGAATGGATGACTTGCTTGACAAATAATATTCAAGTAACATGTGATACAAATATGACAAATAATAACTAGGTGGGAGGTCATACTACAGGGCATTTCAACATAGTAACAGTGCAAAAAGGTAAGATTGGCTGGGAGTAAACACACTGGTTGATTACAAGTTGTTGATAATTTTTGCAGTGGTTGGGACAGGGCTGTTCTTCTAGCGATCAGTACATACTCGATGGGCTGGATGCAGTTGTGATGCCGAGAAGCAATTCGCAGACAAGTAAACTTGGGTGGAAGCAGGAGCCGTTGTCCAGGATGGTGCAGAAGCTTCTCACCAAATTTGCAGACAAGAGGTGAGGTCATGGTGATAGTCAGAGAGAGCCGAGAGGGTCAGTGTGTTGAGCGCTTTTTGATATGTGGAGTAGGACGGGGAGAGAATAATCTTGCTTGCCCTCTTCTGCACTTTTTCTTGGTGTTTCTCTTGAGTGGCATTTAGGGAGGAAGACCAGGCAGGGGAGGCATAGATGATCTTGGGAATTATGAGCCATGATGGAAGCTGTTCCCTGCCTCACTCTCTTGTGATAGCAATTGCCAGCATGGACGGTGGGGGCTGGCTTAACATGCCGGGCTAGCTTGAGCCTCATATAGTCTGACTTTGCGAGGTCTTAAGCTACAGTGACACTAGAGTTTTCTGGTCAAACTGGCGATTGGAACCATTGGTCAGGCGCCAGCTTGCGTGGCTAGTTTGAGCTCACTTGGAGAGCAGGATGGCTTCGTTGTATGTTTCTATGGCAGCATTAACTGCTTTAGTGAGATGTGTGGTGCTGTTAAAGACCAAGACGAAAAAGAAACAATTGTAGCGTCCAAATGATGTTTGTTTACAAAATGACACAAGATATTCTTAAAGTCAAATGAAATTTCAATCGTGATGTATTCTTATTTTTGGTATTTTTTATTTACTGGCATTTTTGTTCATATTTTGTTATTGAAATACACTTTTCATATTTTTTGTACATTTTAACATTAATAATAAAAAATAAGAAGTGTGTAAATTATATTAATACAATAGACTCTCTATAGCAAATTTCAACCCAGAGTACCGTGGGTTTTCAGATGCTCTGTATCGTCTCGGTTTCGACAACAAATAAGTTGTCGCTGTATTGACAACTTGAGGAGTTAATTGAAAAATCAATGCTACGGTGGATTCATTCTGGGTAAAAACTCTAGTGTGACCGCAGCTTTACTGTAACTATGAGTATTAGTAACTAGAAACAATTATATATAGTACTGGATTATCACTGTATAAGGAAATATGGAAATAAAACAAATGCTGTACAATCCAGAAACATACTGTAGTGGGAGGGAGAGGAAGATCAAATGCACACTACAAATGAAGGACATCTAGGAAGTAGTGGTGCTACAGAAGTGGTATATGAGGATGTTACTGCAGTAAAAGTGGGTGAATGATGACAAATAAAAGAAGAGCATTTTTGCTCTTGGTTGTGGGCAATTTACAATACACCAGATGGCTTGTAAGGCTGAAAAAATGCAAGAAAAGGATGCCCTTTCTTTATAACAAAAATACATTTAGGACCTTTTTTAGCAGATACAGTACTTAATATATGGAAATATCTGCAATATAAACCAGACTCATCATTCCAGAGGACCACAAGACAGCAAAATAATATTGTATCTGGATTTAGCCTTCAGTTGACTTGAAGTGGTCATCATCAATGGTTGTGTAGATGTGGCCCTCATTGCTCAGGAAATCCAGCATTTTACTGAAAATGAAATATAACTGTTACATGTGCAGTCATCTGAAGAAAAAAACACACACACAATTATTACTGGGGAGCAGCTATAGTGCATATTTTCTCAGCTGAGAAAAGATGCCCCCGCCCCTCCTCAAGAGTTACAGCTGATTGGCTGTTGCAAACCTGTCCAATTTTGTCCTGAAGAAATGATGCATTTCTAAATGAGTTTATTCATAATCGTTGGGATGACCGTTTCTGATGGGAAAGATATTAAGCTAAATTATGTAAAGATACATACATTCATTATTTTAAACATAAGTACATAGGAAGTTTATCAGAAGTATTATACATGAATTAACTGTTAAACTCTGGTAGCAAATTCACACTTTTGGAGGATGCATTTAATATATACTTATTTTTACCCACAATAAGGCATACTAAGACAAATTACGTATCAGTAATAGTACTATATTATGCAAAAACTAACATTTTGAATTATCAGAATCGCATTGAAATATTTACAAGACCGTCAGCAGAGGCGGGAAATATGACTGCAAACGACTTCACATTTCCCGCCTCTGCTGACGGCCGTGTAAATATTTCAATGTGATCTGATCTTTCAAAATGTTAGTTTTTGCATAATATAGTATTACCGATACGTAATTTGTCTTAGTATGCCTTATTGTGGGTAAAAATAAGTATATATGAGGCGCTCAGCATTAGAAGGGGATGAAGTGTCACCCTGGGCAAAATGCGTCTTTTTATGGCTATCACTACTTTTACCCTTCCTCTACATGTTGGCGTTGGATGTAACCCTCTAGATTAGAATAGAAATATGGCAGAAAGTCCTTCAAAAATAGGGTGTCATTTCGCCTCAGACCAGGAGCTACGTATTTGACTGTGCGCTCAGTCAATGAAATGTGGCTACATCCCGATCAGAGTGAGAGGAGCGACAGCCAATGGCAATGCACCTCCCTCGGACCAAACCCCCTTCGGCAGCCAATCACACTGGATTTCCCCTTGCTACGTCACAACCCCCCCGGCCAATCCACACGCCCAGATGCTGCCTCCTTGTTTAACATAAGGAGGTTCAGTGTACTTTCTACTGCCATTTTTGAAAGGTTTTCGGCGTAACATTGACATTATTTGTGTTCCACGGGTGTGAAAAGTGCTGTGCAAAATCTGCCTGATATTAAAGCAAGACTCGAGTGAGGCCAGGCCTTCTGGTGTAGGTTCAGGAGCCCATTATTCCTGAGCATGTGTTTAGCGGCGACAGTACTTACATGGACACCCCAGGAATGCTCAGTGATAGCGATAGTGATTTTGGTATACTCATTATACAAAAAGTGACTGCTATGCATCACAAGACCTTTTTGCAGACTGTGTTTCGGTACAGAGTTACGTGACATGCACTGACGGCAATAATGACAATGAAAGTGAAGATGAAAATGATGAAAGTGAGTCTACTAGTAACACAAAGTGACACGAATGTATCACAACAAGAACATACAGACTGTGAGTAGGTAAAAGTGGACAGTGACGAGACATGCTTTGACATTGAGAGTGATGAAAGTGAGCCTGATCCAACGAATGCTAGTGAAAGTGAGCCCATAACTCAGTCTTATAATGAACCGAACTGTTACCGGCATCAGTAATCAATGATTTAGTTGATGAAGAATCTGTGTGGCAAATTTTAGAGAGGGCAGAGAAAGACTTTGATCAGTACGTGATTGATTATGACGAGGCCATTAAAGTTATACGCACTCCTCAGGATTTACGTAACTTCAACTTACCACGATCGTCAGGGATAATAAAACGAAGGAACTAAACAAAGTAAGATTGTTATAGTATTATCATAATACTGTATTGACTAAAGATTATGCAAACTTTCTCCGCCTCTGTATTCGTATGTTAATTACGTTGGGGGGTGGGGGGGTAATGGTGGGGGGATGAGTGTAGTGGTGTTCCTTATTATTACACACTATTATACTTAACAATATTACAAATCTTTGGCTAATAATAGGGACGGAAAGATAAATACTTGTAGGCAAATGAGTTTTTTATTATTATTTAATTTGGGGGGGTTGGGAAGTTTATGGGGGTGTGGGTGTCAGACGAGTGTTGTTTTTGGTGATCATTAACTTGTTTTACAGTATTAGCTTAAAAAAAAAAGAAATTTTGCAGAAAAACACAATTATTGTTGGTTTAAAGATCAAACAACTGTACATCACAGGTAGTTATTCTCATTAACTCGCAATAAAATAATAACCTTTCACAGTACCAACTTCCAGTTTTCCCAGTTTGCTAAGAGAGGGATTGAGTTGCATGATAAAACAAATAAAACCCTCTAGTTTAAAAAACAACAAAGTTATGGTTGTTTCAGCTTCGAAAAACTTTAAATGCGCTTTCTGTGCTTTTTATATTTGGCGCTTCACTCCCTTCTATAGCGGAGCGCCTCACATTAAATGCATCCTCCAAAAGTGTGAATTTGCTACCAGAGTTTAACAGTTAATTCATGTATAATACTTCTGATAAACTTCCTACGTACAGTGGGGTATGCTATAACGAACGGATCCTACTACGAATATTCCTATAACGAACGGTTTTACCTATAAAATTGAGAATGCTATAACGAACGAAACTCCTACAACGAACATTATTTAAATTTACATTTTTTTTTTACTAATTTATTGTTTTTTTATTACAAGTATTAATGATATTCTTTATTTCAGGGGTTTAGATACATATTTATGCACTTTTTTTTAAATTTTTACAATTTTATATTATATTTTTCAGTGTAAGTGGTTGTATTTGGGGGCCTGGAACAGATTAATCCTATAACGAACAAGGTTCTAGAACCAATTAGATTCGTTATAGCATACCCCACTGTACTTTGTTTTAAAATAATGAATGTATGTATCTTTATATAATTTAGATAAATATCTTTCTCGTTAGTAACGGTCATCCCAACGATTATGAATTAACTCGTTTAGAAATACATCATTACTTCAGGACAAAATTGGACAGGTTTGCAACAACCAATCAGCTGTAACTCTTGAGGAAGGGGCGGGGCATCTTTTCTCAGCTGAGAAAAAACGCACTATAGTAGATGATGTCATGTAACCAGGGCTCAAGTTATAAACAATTAACAAGTGGAACACTCAGATTTGAACCATTTGATATCCAAATTGTGAAAAAAATAATTTTGTGTGAAATTATATTTGGCTGTATCGTGGTGACAATATTACTCTTGTACTGTGAGATGCAGGATTAAGAACTTATAAAACATCATGTTAGCATTCCTATCAGGCTATCACTATGAAGGTAAGGATATAGAAGAAATAAAACAAATTTGTAATCATGCAATTTAGATTTACACTTGCCAATGCTAATACCTGGTTTATGTGTTGAAACAGACAGTTCAAAATTTAAGATTAGTACTTCTATTAATTTCATAGCTTCTTCTAGACCAAGGGTTTCCAATCATTTTCCAGTGTGACCCCATCTATATCTATCTATCTATAGATAGATAATAATATCACGGTTAGCTGGAATCCCTCTTCGCCAGAACTCTCCAATAGCCAAAATTTAAATTTGCTCTGAATTTTGTTCAGGAAATTCTGAAAAAAGTTGTGGAAAGTCTCTCCAAATCACTCTGTTAAGGGCCTGAGAATAAATTTTCAGGGCATTCCGAGAGACTACATCATGCTCCAACTTGTCCCCACATGCCAGGCATGTGGGTGGCCCAGCTGTTTGGACTGCTTAGTTCATATTCTACTGCCATTGTACAATGTTGTTCCCTTGCTACCCTCAAGTCTATGCCATGCTTTGTTATCAATAAAGCACGGAGTAGATTTGAGGGTAGACCGTCACATTTTTAATACAGCTCCTCCCCGACTTACGACCTACTCGACTTACGACCACCCTCACTTATGACCTGCCTCGGTCGTACCAAAATTTTGTCAAATTACGTATTTTCGAGTCCTAACGTCAGTACACAGACAAAATTTTCGTTTGAAATTCACTTTAAAATGGTTGGCAAGCTTAAAAGTGAGAGTTTTGTGGTGCTGAGAAGAAAAAGAGACACCCATTTTAAATTTTCTGTATTATTTAAGTATTTTCAACTTACAACGAGGATTTGGGTCCCTAACTCCGTCGTAAGTCGGGGAGGAGATGTAAATTTGTTTCTGATTATTTGAGAGAGGATTTTCTCATTATTATTTATTTGTATGTGTTTTGTGTGTGTGTAGACACACACACATATACAATACAGTTAAAAGAAATAATTGTCCTAAGGGCAAACACATAAGGGAATATACATTTATTTGTACACAAGTAAAAGTTTACCCCTCCCCCCGTCAGCAAATGTTATTCAAGGATTTGGCGATTCACGGCCATTTGGAGAACCTAACCCCCACGAATTTGAGGGGCATGCTGTACTTTGTACTGCATGCAATGCCATGAGGTACCTGCACTAGTAATATTTCATCACATACATATCTGTAATCGGAGCCAGCTGACAATTATTGTTATATCAGTGATTGATGCCCAGTGGGTTAACTGCTACCATCTTAAATTATTTACCCAAATCATGCCATCTTCATCTTAAGATGACTGGTATTTGGCGCCATGAATTTAAGGCTGTACACCAATAATCACACTAAGAATGGAAAGTCGATGATTGGTAGACACACTATAGAGAAATACAAGGCTGGTAGAGCCTCAAATGAACCTGCTATCATCATCCTTGAATGATCTGGAATAATTTAAGCTTCATCACAGTTCTCCTGCCCACAGTGGCCCCTCACCCACACCTACACCACCACAACCTAGCTATGTAATAGTTTACCACCCACTTTGCACAATTATAACCACATCGTTTATCACCAAAACCACCTCTTGCATCACAACAACCACTAGCGCTCAGCAATACGACAATTACTATCTAAATTTCATAGACTCATAATTTGCCATTCATGATGAATAAAAAAAATTAGATTGTTTTTATGGCTTCTACATCTTATATCTTCAATTTCATAAAAAAATAATTTACCTTTCATGACATGTTTCATTTATTTTTATTTTTTTTTGAGGTACATGGGGTACCTGGGTGACATGATTAGTGCTAGAAGCAATGCTAAAACAATCAAGTTCAGCTGCAAGAATCAGAAGTGTCTGAAAGAAGTTTAGGGAGCTGCTACCTATATCAACACCACAAAGACCTTCTCTTCATGTGAAAGTAAAGATGTATCGAACATCATAAGAAATATGATGTTGTACGACAATGAAACATGATCAGTTAAAGAGGATGACACACAGGGTTGAGCAAGCTGAAATGATAATTGTTGTACCATATTGATTTTTTCCCCAGGAAGAAATATTGGAAGTTATTTAAAAATAACATATCTTCCTGGCCCTGTAGGTGTGACAGACAGTAGCACTCATTACTACAGACATACATAAGTATATTGGTTTCATACACAATACCCATCCACATCCTGTGTTGAATACTTTATCAAGTGCAAAAATCTGTTGAAAACTGATGGATGAGTTGATGTTATATTCTTATGAAAAAAAAGAAAAAAGAATAAAAACATTGAATTCTATATCCTACTTGTTTGCTGGGGTTAGGAGCATAAAAGTACATACTGTAATAAGATATGGATACTCACTCAACTTGTTGATTACCAATTTTTCCCTTAAGAAGAGTGTAAATATCACTTCTAGAAGGTCCTGCTTCATCCTGACTATTACTGATAAACTGTAACACCATGTTTTGTTGTCCAGTAAGTCCTTGTAAGCCAGAGAAACTTCCTCCAGACACTCCACCCAAACCAGAAGCTCCGACCAAGGAGTTTGACATTATCCCCTTACTGTTGGACTCTGCGTTTTTCCTTGCATTTGCATCATTCTGAAAGAAGCAAAACTTATTATTTTTAAAATACACCATCAAACATATCGAGTCAGAATATTTGAGACCAGCAGTGAACATGCAAGCATAAACAAACGCACGAATGAACGCACGCACGCACACATATCGCCATTCACGATTTACTGAAGTCTCCAAAACTGGGCCACCAACAACCACGTCACCATCAACCATACCAAGACCATGGTTATGCACATCAACCTCTCCTCCGACGTTGTCCCACCCCCTTCCATTACTTTAGGTCCCAAGACACTCCAGGTTGTAGATTCCACGAAGCTCCTCGGCGTCACCATAAACAACAAACGAAATTGGAAACCACACGTCAGTGAAGTTGTCAAATCCTCCAGTTTCCGCCTCCACCTCCTCCGCCGACTCAAGTCCCTCGGAGTTCCTGCACCCGAGCTCCTCAGCGTTTACTCAACATTCATACTTCCCAAGCTCACCTATGCCTCCCCTACCTGGTCTTCTTCCCTAAATGCCACACAACATAAACACCTAGAAAAAGTTCAAAAGAGGGCATGCAAGATCATTCTCTCCCCTTCCTACTCCACATATCAAGAAGCACTCAACACATTGACCCTCTCGGCTCTCACTGACCGTCACCACAACCTCATCTGCAAATTTGGTGAGAAGCTTCTGCACCATCCTCGACACCGGCTCCTACTACCACCCGAGATCCCTCGTCCAAGAATTGTTGTTCGACACCACAACCGCATCCAGCCCATACGAGCATGAACTGATCGCTATAAGAACAGCCCAGTCCCAACCATTGTAAAAATTATCAATAACTTGTAATCAACCAATGTATTCACTCCCAGTCAATCTTACTTTTTGCACTGTCACTATGTTGAAATGCCCTGTAGATTGAGCTTCTCCCCACCTAATTATTATATATCATATTTGCATCACTTATGTTACTTGTATATTATTTGTAAATCAAGAGACCATTCCCCAATTATGTAAGTGTATATTTTCAGCCTTCCGGTTGCCATGCTCTTTCAATAGACCGTTAATTATTGTTATTATTATTATCACACACTCTCTAGTATACTAATTACATGAATAGAGGAATGACAGTGGATCTCACCCTATGGTAAGGCTCATAGAGACTAGAGCCATAATTTCAACTTTCATGAGCTTTGAATGTCCAATCTCATCTTAATTTAGGCTAAAGGATAATACTACATGTCTATGAAATGTCTGTCTCTCAACTAAACTCCTTGCAATCAAGAGACATGATCCATATTATAATATGAGTACAGTATAGACTCGGTAAAAAAAAAAGTATCTTTCAGGAGGGGTCTGATGCATTTGGAACTGAACAATTATGTTGTCTCGTTGCAATATGATTAGTAAATAACAGTATGCCTCATAGGCCCTTATGAAAAATCTTAGTTCGGGGTGTCATTTTGTTTCACACAAGAATTGTAAAGATTTTTTTTTACCGAGTGTACACCTACTATTCCTCAAAACTGTTATGTCAGGTTTCATAGAATGTCAAATCTGATTAACTATTGGAGATGATAATAGCCACTTGTTTACAAGATCCCTTCTGTCCCGAATAAAATCGTCTGGCATCAGCCAAGAAAAATATTAAAAGTGGCATCCCCATAGTGAAGGGGTTAAGTTAAACAAACAGATATAACAAACACGCAATACCCCAGCCTAAGGTTACAGTCTCTACCAAATTTGCCAAACATAATCTTGTTAGACGTTTGTATTACAATATTATTCTGCAATACCCAATCTTTATAAATGTTACAATGTACAAAGATAAATTCCACTGAAGAAAATAAACTACTTACCAGGGTCTCAACCTGTTTGATCATGAGTGGAAAATGTATCACTTCTAGAATGTGTTTGGTGATGTAGTTGATATCTGTGAGGGGCCTTATGGACAGTACTATTAAATTACGTTTTCCCTGCTGGGTGCGTAGAGTCCCAACCAGTTGGCAATAAGTCATCTCCATCAATGGGTCACACTGTAAGGCAAGTAAAAATGTACATGCAATGATCCAAGTCTTATATACTAACCTGAACATAACTACACACAAGTCATATACTGAATACTAACCTGAACTTAATTATATACAACTTACACAAGTCATATACAGTACGGTAAAACCTCAGATATCCGGTATGCATGGGGAATTGAGCGGGCCAGATAATCGTTTTCCGAATGCTAGATAGTTACTCTTATAAATACACATCTCAAACTGAAGAACATCGTCATAATAAATATTATAAAGGAATAAAAGGGCATAGTAAATATATTATAAAAGGAATAAAAGAGTATGCTGAATGGATGAGGTGATGATAGCAGTTACACTGGCACAAACATGGAGGACACACTTCGCGCCTCCAGTGACCAGAAATGGAACCACAGGCGAAGCAGTACCAATTTCAAACCGATTTCCTTGATTTTTTAAAATGTATTAAGATATTACTTACTGGAAATTGACCCCATCAAAAAATGCCAGTTGCTTGAAAGCTCCAGATGGTTAAATACCGGATATCTGAAGTTATACTGTACTAATATTAACTCAACAATACATAGTAATGCAGGGTGGCTGGAAACAAGAGAAAATACACACACATTTTTCCTTAAATTAATCACAGCTACAGGCAGTCCCAAATTTACAATGCTTCGGTTTTTGAAATTTCAAAGTAACAATGTTTTTGTCCCAGGTTTTGATATAAGAATGACAATCCGAATGTTACAGTGAAATCATTGCTGTGGAATTTTTAGTTCCTCATAATGTCCTAGGTCCAGTGTTTGTAGAGGCAATAACTATGGTCAGGCAACTACAAAAGAATTATTTAGGGTGAAAAACTTGTGGTGGAAAATGGCCATATGCTGTCTTTAAGATGTTGGTTGACACTCAGTAATGTGCAGTAGGTGTGGAAGATGGATACACATGAAGTGGTGTACACAGCAGACTAAGGGATGTTGCTGATTTTAAGTGTCCTGTAACAGATTAGTGAAAAAAGTGGAAAATTATGGTTTAGAGTTAATGCTGTAAAGACGAAAGTAAAGGTTGTTTCCAAATTGGAAATAAATCCTAAAAATAAAAATTATGGCAGGCAACAGGTAACCTAAACATGTGGAAAAATTTTGTGTACAGTATTTGTGAAGTAACATTAGGAGAGATGGTAATGTATGAAAGAAATGAAAACGATAATAGGGCAGGTAAAAAATAGCATTTAATAATCTAAATGGCCGAATGAAAAGACGTTACTTTCACTTTGAGAAAAAGGCTGCTGAAAGGGTTTATATGGCAAGGACTGATGTATGGATCAGAAGTGTGGACACTTTCAGCAGACACCAGAAAGAGGTTGAAGGCCTTTGAAATGTGGTGTTATATGCAAATGCTAAGAATAAGCTACACTGACAGAAAAACAAATGAAGTACGAAGATTAGCAGAAACTTCAAGAAATAAACTATACTGTAGTACTTGAAATGTACAGAAAAATAAAAATGAGATGGTTTGGTCATATAAAGAGGGATGAGGGGATAAGAACGGAAATATCAATGGGCAAATTAGAGGGTAGGAGGATTGGTAAAAACAGCCTGAGAACATCTAGAGTGAAGGACTGTGATCACTAACCCTCAGATATGTGGACGGTACTCTGATTGGGAGGTGCAGGTAACCATGTGGCCTTAGCAAGGATGGAGAAGCTCAATACTGTTACATGATAGGTACTGCAGGTGGTGCTGAAGCTAGCTCAGTTCTAAGAATCTGATGTTTAGGAAGCTGATGGTTTTACTGACAGTAAGAGACCCTTCCATTGGCATGAAGGGAAAGATATATGCAACTGCCATGAGAAATGTGATGTTGTATGGTAGTGAAACATGGACAGTTAAAGGTGTCATATGTAGGAAAGCTGACGTGAGAAAGGTGAGGTGGATGTGCAATGTGACATAAATAGAGATTCAGAG
Organism: Homarus americanus; assembly: GCF_018991925.1. Classification (NCBI taxonomy): domain Eukaryota; kingdom Metazoa; phylum Arthropoda; class Malacostraca; order Decapoda; family Nephropidae; genus Homarus; species Homarus americanus. Next base: position 3,198,110 of record NW_024735554.1, read on the forward strand.
CTAAGAGGGTGATTGAATTTTGCAAAGAGGTAGGCTGACATGGTTCAGGCATGTAGAGAGAATGGAGGAGACCAACTGGGTTATTAGATACATGAGTTTGAATGTGGAGGAGAGGAGTCAAGTGTCGGACAAGAATGACATGGGAAGAGCTTGTGAGAAATGACCTCAGAGATAAGAAAAACTTGATGAGAAAGGCTGCAAGACACCACCATGGAGAACTGCCATCAGGTAATCACAGCTAACACAAATAAGCATGGATAATTGCTGTAATACAATGATGATGATGATGATGATGATGATGATGATGATGATGATGATGATGATGATGGTGGTGGTGGTGGTGGTGGTGGTGGTGATGATGGTGGTGGTGATGATGATGATGATGATGGTGGTGGTGGTGATGATGATGATGGTGGCTTAATTAATAACGTATAGATATAAATGTCAAGGTTAACTCACCATGCCAAGATCTTCCCACTGTATCACATTCATAACTGCTGTAGTGTCATCGATGGTGTAGGTTCTACTGACACTTGATACTTCTACATCACGTATCAGACCCACTACACTTATCTTTTCTATCTGGAAATACACCCAAATAACACAGGAAATTACACAAACCAAAACATACCTTAAGTGTCTCAGAACAAGAAAATATGTAACCAAACTTGCATCCAAATTACAATCTACAAACTACTGTACATTATAAGTGTCAGGCAAGGAATGACCAACTGGCGAGATGATTTAATATGGCGTCTTAACCTAGGTACAGTACATAACAAGTAGCCAATATCCGTAGTGCAACATGTGCCTACTTATCTGCCTCTGGAGCCATAGCCTGTCACTTCTTGCCACACTTGCTGAAAATTATTATGTTCCAATCATATTTTGGTATATTATTAATCCTTTTAATTTTATGGCTCAACTATCTTCCTATCACTGTCCATTGCTATCAATAATACAATGTTATTTTTATAAATACTGTAACAGTAAAATGCAATTTATTGTATTTCAGGTGAAGACAATTAACAGTGTTTATGCCCTGCCTGCCACTGTTCCTTAAACTATTATGAAATATTGATTTTTCCTTAAAGTATTTGTAAATTTGTAATAAAGGTAATCTAAAGGTGAATAAAACTTTTGTTACAGTACCCTGCCTTTTATACTGTAGAGAAAACACTTACCGCATACTCACAAAAATATTTCTATACTGTACTCTGGAACACTGATGTTTTGTTTTATAATAGCAAGTGTGAATATCTATTACTGGTAATTACCAGTAAGACCTCTCTAAGTCGGACTATATGGGGCTTGAGACTGCCTAACTTAGCTAGAATTCCAACTCGTGTGTAACCTCCACCTAGGTGCTTTCAACCACCATTTTGCTGAAAATCCCTTCCAACAACAATATTAAACTTAACAGTATACTTTTACACTGCATTTACTGTACAGTGAACCCTCACTTTACGCGGTTAATTGAACCCACGGCGGCCCGTGTAAAGTGAGAAACGCGTAAAGTGAACAACATAACATATGGGATTAAATGAAATAGAGATCGGGCCGACCCCCAAACTCCACTTTTTCAGACACAATACCTACGTTGTAGTAAAAATAACTTCTTAATTTTATGAAGGTATGCACACACAATTAATAATTAAGAGAAATATCAATAATATTAGGTTTTTTAACACTTACATTAGTAGAAAAGATGGCTGGGCACACGGGGATGGGGGGTTGGTTCCGAGGCAGAGGGCAGATTATTGGCCCTCACCTGTATCACTTGTATCACTTGTATCACTATCCACCACAGAGGCTTGCAGGGCCTCTTTGTCAAACCCCTCAAAGTCCATATAAGTCCATATCCTCACTATCATTATCACTATCACTGACTTGGGCCGGCTGTGGTGGGTGGCGGGTGAAGAACTCGGTAATGTTTTGATGACTGGGCAACCTTGTGCGCACCCTGCTCGCGCCGATCTCCACGTAAAAGGGTACACACACCGCGGAAAGTGAGCATTCCGGTTTCGGCAGGGTACCGCGTAAACGTGGAAACACGTAAAGTGAAACCGCGTAAAGCGGGGGTTTACTGTACTCCGTACTTTTGTTGTAGCATATGAATTTTGAGGTGGAGGACAATGAGGGGCTACTTACAATACTGTACCTGTATTCACTTACATTGTGTTGCACTTTACATTTAGTTACTTATACAGTATTTAGTTACACTTGTATCTGGTTGATGCCATAAAAAGTACTCCACTTTAGCCCAAACTCCTCACAAATAACATTCATGGAGATCCCAGCATCAATTTTGTCTCATTTTCCAGTTTCTTTTCAATTAGTAGAGTTCTGAGCACCATTCCTTTTTCTCCCATTGATCCTCAGTGTTGTTGTTATGTCTTTACTTGATTTAGAGGACATAATAATACACCAGGGAAGCATTAATACAATACAAAAACAGTGTGCAGAGGAGCAGTGGTCACAACAACAAACAAGTGGGAACTGACTTCTCTCCCAACTGCCACCCCACAGAACACCTCCTTAGCCAGAGCTTGTCTGACTTATGGGCATTTCTGACTTACAAAAGTCTGACTTAGAGGGTTCTTACTGTACAGTACAAGTTATTCGAATAAATACTTAAAGGAATTGCTTAAACTTTCTGGAGTAAGACAAACAAGAAGTGACTCCCCAAATGCTAACAAAGGTCCTCTCTGCCACAGTAAAAAATGGCATCTAACTGCTCCTACACCACCCCCAAGTAAAGCTGTCTAAATGGTCTCCTCTTCAGGAATATTTAATTTTAGTATATCCAGTAAAGTATAGTGTCTCTGAAGGGCACACAATGGGTATATACTGTGGTTGTAAAGACCTCACAAACAAGTCATAAAAAGAGTAAACTATGTGTTGAGTACAGGATGCCCTTACAATTATTCGCGGATGACACCCTGGCTGTACCCAAGAATGTCTGCAGGTAGTTTTAAAGTTGGCGGCATTTTCACGGTCAAGACGGAGGAGCCCACGAGTTTTATGGCATCCCACAAGGTGTTTCACTTGTCCCAGGTGGCTGGGCCATATGCGCTCACTCCGCCTTGCAAACAGTTCGGGTTAAACACTTGTCCGTCTCGCATGTGTGTTACTCTGCTCTCTTAACAACTGTGCTTCTTGTACTTGTGATGGCTCCCAAATGCCCCAACCACCTTCATCCAGCTCCAGGAAGGTGCCCAAACAAGTGAAGAGAGAAAAGGTCATTTATTTCTCCAATATATACATCTGGCAACGGGAATGGGGAGTAAGTAACTTCTAGTTAGCAAGTAGTTTGCAGTTGTAACTCTCCTTGTTCCCTGCCATATTTCCCTGGATTTAATGTTATTATTAGTGTTTACTGATAGAATAGTGTATAATAGTGATTAATCATGTCATTGTAGCTAGGTTAGCTCATCATTGTAGCCACCAGGCTACTGGGCCAAGCTGCGAGGTGTTATGGTTTTTTCAACTCGTATTTTTGGGTAGATATACTACGTAACTTTCTTCTTCTATTTTTACTCAGTTACATGTATACACCATCCTACTGTACATACATACGGTGAAAAATGGTAAAGTAAATAATTGTCCTCAGGGCAAACAGGTAATGGGAGGAGTGCAGAGTGTAGCTAGTGGGGAGCGTTGCTAGGGAATCGGCATCCCAGCTGATCTTCGTTACTATGGTGAAGCAAGGGGTGTATGCAAATGGCGACTGTGTTAAACTTTCATTTGACTTTTATTTACTTGTTTGGCAATAGCATTTTATTTTTTTTAAGTTACTGGTAGCAGGTAGCAGTCATCTATCAACATGAGGGAGGTACTATCGCCTGTGAAGATATTGGAAGCATAATGTGTTGTCTAATGGTAGACCCTGCTGTCATATGGCACCACAAAAATTTTGACCAAGTCCCAGGTTGCTGAACAGACTTTCTGCCTCATTTACACACAGTTGTAGGGTTTCAATTGTTTCTCTTACTTTGTTAACACAGACATACATACTGTATATTGTTTCTAACTATTGACCTTTATATTTCTTTTATTTATCATTGGTCCTTCATTATTTGTATTATTCTTATTACAGTGGTCCCTCGATTAACGAACACAATTCGTTCCAGAAGGTCGTTCGTTGACCAAAAATTTCGTTAACCGAAACCATTGTTTCATTGGATTTTGGGTATTTGGTTCCAGCTCACCGAAAATTACATACAAAGTAAAAATAAATGCAGTAAAGTACACTTACTTTGAGGTGTGTATGTAGAAGGCTCCTGGTTGATGATGATGATGATGGGAATTAGAAGTGGGGGTGGAGGAGAAGGGAGAAGGGGTGGAGGAGAAGGGAGAAGAGAAGGAAGTGGGGGTGGAAGAGAAATCACCCCAGGCTTCATGCTGTCATTTCACCCATAAAATTTTAATCTCACTAGATGTAATTCAAGATTATTTTCTTTAAATCAACACTGCACTGCACTATATATTGTCAATATGTAAAATAAATTTCAGAGTGACCAATAATTGTACTGTAAAAACGTAAAAATAGTTTATGTTCAAGAGAGCCACAAGCAAGATGTTACCTCCACTGACCAGAGATATGAACTGATGCCTTGCTGGGTGAGTCAAGTGGCTGTTGGGCACACCAAAAACTAGTTTCCTGTACTGCAATTATGTTAAATAAGTGTTAAAATGACTAAAAAATTTAATATAAAACTTGGAATATTATTTAGTACAACCTTCTTGATATTTACTCAAATGGGAACGAATTTAAGCCCTAGAACCGATTACTGTATTGGCGGACTAATATTCCAGCTGGTGAGCAAGCGAAAACATGTTGACATGATTTCGTAACAATTTCGTTTACCGAAGTGAAGATTCTTATGGAAGGTACAGTCGGCCCTTAACATACGCGGGGGTTAGGTAACAGAGATACCCGTGAATATTAAGAATCCGCATATTTTTGCTGCCCCCCCTAAAAACACCCCTGGCCCCCCCATGTCCTTATTTAAGTAAAGAAAAACACTATGTACATGTTTACAAACACTTTATTTAATATTAAAATGCAAAAGAGCTATAAAAACAATTAATAATGTACTGTCTGGCATCTCCACTCGTCCCTGCTCCCGCCTCCAGAGCGCCACCACTTGTCCCCGCTCTATCCTTACGTCTCCACATCGTCACTACTGCCGACACCAAACACAAATGTTTTGTGAATAACTGCACCTCCACTTCCTATGTACAGTACTGAACTGTACTGTGCTGTGCATTTTTACAAACAATAAACATGGCAAGAAAAGCTATAAAAAAAGAAATAAAAATTTCACTTTATTGTACCGTACCTATCCTCGGCGACAGGAGGGGGGTCATTGTCGCTCGTTTCCATAACGGGTGGTGAAGTGGGGGCGACGGTGGGTTCAGCTGCTTCCTCACTGCCGCCAGTGATTGATGGTGTTGTATCTCTCCTTTGGCGATCAAAGAACATGGTGATGGGGAGTTGTCGTCTCTTTTTCATCTCTTCCATGATGTTTTTGTATGGAGCAAAAACGTCATCCACCCCTCGCATGTATTTCAGGGCACGCACCATGGAGGGGTCCATACTATAGGCCAGGTTTTTAAGTGACTCAATATACCTGTTCATCTCCTCCAAATTCTCCAGCGTTATTTCTTGTACCTGATGTCAACACAAGCGTGGTTACAGCGAGACTGACTGACTGAGGGAGCGCGGGAACGCAGGGTGGTGTGGCGGGCGGTGTGCAGTGTGTGGTGTCGCTCGCGATTTGAATGTATATTCCTCCAGCAGCAACCCGTGTATGTTAAACCCGCGTATGTTAAGGGCCGACTGTAATTTGTTAACCGAGGGATCACTGTATTATTATTATCATCATTATTAGTATTATTATTATATTGTGCAGTACTGCACTGCATTATATTTTTAATATTTTGTATTAATTTATATTATTACCCTGTATTATTAATATTATCATATTTTTGCCCCAGGCCCTGATGTGTGTCATTGACCTGCGCCCTGATGGGCTAATTCTGTTAAAAAACAAAACAAATATTATTTTTATTTAGTCCCCACATTTCCTAGTACCAGTACTGTATATATTATTCTTAGAAAACTATGGCTGTGAGGTGTTATGGTTGTTTTTCAACTCATATTTTTGGGTAGATATACAGTAGAAGTCCAAAAATCCGGACTGCTTGGGGATTGGGTAGGTCCGGATTTTCCGGATTCTCAGGCAGTACTTTTAAAATTAAAATTTAAGGAGGAATAAAGAAGAGATGAACAGGTACATTTTGATAGTTTATTCATTAGCAAATAAAGCATGCTTCATTTATCAAAATGAGCAGTTTTAAAGAAATATAAAGTCAACACTAGACAAAAATGTAAACTGTCTAATAACCATGACGCGTCTTGAAATTCCTAAGCCATCCATCACTAAATGCGCACTCTGATTCAATGTTCATTTGCTCTGGCAATAAGTATCGGCCCAGAAATTGCCATACCTTCTGATCGTTTTAACAAAAACCATTCGTGCAACACTTTATCAAGATTTTCTAATTTGGGCCAATGTAAACTTTTTCTTTCAGCAATTTTAATGTAAGGCTCAGAAGAAGCTGTGAATTCTAGAATTTTATTCTTTGCCTTTTTTATATCATAAATTGTAGACTTTCCAATGTCGTATGTTTCCATTAGAACAGCATTGCTCACACCACATTCTAGTTTCTTAATTATTTCAAGTTTGTCACTCAATTTCAATGTGTTCTTCTTTCTCTTCACACAACGAAGTTTATCTACTTTAGGGGCCATTATTATGGGTCTGTACTCTGTACATGGAAAGAGTAGGACTCAAAATTACAACCGTTGTCACAGTTTGATTGCTTGTTTTAAAGTGGCGATCGCGTGGTCGTTTGTTGTCGCTGTGCAGCTGTGGCGCTCACTCATGCACACAAAAGATTTATAGTGCCTCAAATTTTACATTTCAGTTCAAGCTAATTACAAAACTAACAAAATTAGCTACCTATAATTTACAATTACTTATATTATTAGAATTATGTAAATTAATTTTTTAAAGCAACTCCATTCATTCACGTAACCCACAAAAGACCGCGAAATTTAAAAAGTTTGAGTTTTCGAAAAGTCCGGATTCTCGGGTGGTCCGAATTTCTGGCATCCGGATTCTTGGACTTTTACTGTAACTTCATTTATTTTTGCTCAGTTACATGCACACACCATCCTACATACATATTGTGAAAAAAGTACAGTACTGTACTGTACTGTATTACACCACAATTACCAACATCCTCCATGTTGGGTTGGCTAAATTAAATAAATTTTTTAAGTTTGATCTACATATCAACCCAGCTGGTGCTCAGATGCTATTCGTTCTAGAGACAGTAATATTTATGAGGAAAAAATTGCAGTCTGGCAACCCAACCAACCCAACTTTAATAACAAAGCATGGAGCTGACTTTAGGGTAGACGCTTGCATTTTTTCTACATTTTAATAGTTTGTGGTCTTGTTTCTGATTATTTGTGAGAAGATTTACCCATTATTATTTACTTGTAGTGTTTTGTGTGAGTGTGTTTGGGGGGGGGGGGGCTCCGCATGCGCGAGCACAAACACACACACACAGAGTACAGGTAAAGAAATAATTGTCCTAAGGACAAACACATTAAGGGAATATGTACAGTATACATATCTTCGCACACAAGTAAATAAGTACCCCCCTCCCCCACGGTCAGCAAATGATATTCGCGGTCTTGGCAATTAATGATCATTTTGAGACCCTTAACATACGCGGGTTTATAATACACGGATTTGCAAATACAGGTAGTTCTGCTATAACGCGATAATTGTGTTCTTGTAAAATATCGTGTTATAGCAAATCGCGTTATAGAAATAACAGGGCTTATGGAGAAAATAGGGTTAGGTGCAGATTACTCGAAATCGAAAAAATTTAGTAGTTAGCCTAACACAAAGGATAGCACAGTCTAAATAAATGTTACATTCATATCTAATAATGAAATCATACAGTAAATTTAACACTTTACCTTGAAAAAATATGAATGTAACTTGATGGGGGAGAAGGGTGATTTTGAGGTTGATAACATCGAGCTTCTCTTCAAGTGTTATATCCTTTCTTTTACGATAATCACCGGGAATTCTATCATCAGAACGCTTTTTGGAGATATTCTTCTTTACCATATTCACAGTTAATACCACAAAATTGGAGAAATAGTAAGCAAAAATCGCGTTATAGCAAACAAGCGTTCGCGTTATACAAATATTGTTCCGAATTCATAAATCGCGTTAGAGCAAATTCGCGTTATCAAAACACGCGTTATAACAGAACTCACTGTACGCGGATTACCCCGCCGGAGGAATATTCTGTACATTGAAGTAATTGAAGTACATTCAAATCGCGCGCGGCACCGAACACGGGACACCGCCCGCTCCCGCAACCTCACACACACACGCATAGCTCTCCCTCACTCAGTCAGTCTCGCTGTAACCACGCTTGTGTTGACATCAGCATTGTAGTTGCAAAAATATTACATTTCCGTGAATGTATTATATCAAGCACAGTATGAATAGAATATCACTAATATAAGAGTATTTTAACCGAAAACTACTAAAAAAACGAGTAACATATCTTGAACATCGGAAGGCTAGGTAAAGTCTTTTGTTTTCATGTAGTTTATCCTAATTTACATTGAAATGCATTACGTTTCAGCAAAACTACTATTTATTTCTGAGAATATGGAAATGTAATATTTTGCTGAAATGACGTACGTATTACAGTGGAAAGTGACGAAAGCAATGACTCGCTTTCTTTCGTTCAAAAGATGTTACCGTAATCGCTTTTCGAATGGTTTTCAGTTAAAAAACTGTTGTATTACAATAATATTCTATCCTAATTCACTTGTGATGCAACAGTTTTTTAACTGAAAACCATTCGAAAAGCGATTACGGTAACATCTTTTGAACGAAAGAAAGCGAAAGTCATTGTTTTCGTCACGATTTTATTTCCACTGTAATACTTACGTCATTTCAGCAAAAATATTACATTTCCGTGAATGTAGTATATCAAGCACAGTATGAATATAATATCATTGTAATATAACAGTATTTTAACCGAAAACTATTAAAAAAACGAGTAACATCTCTTGAACATTGGAAGGTTAGGTAAAATCTTTTGTTTTCGTCATGTATTTTATCCTATTTTACATTGAAATACATCACGTTTCAGCAAAACTACTATTTATTTCTGAGAATGTATTCATTCAGGCACAGTTTAGGTAAAATATACATGTGCTGTAACATTTTTTAATTGAAAACGATTCGAAAAACACGTACCCTCTAACCCTGTTCAAGGAGAAGACTGGGAGGAGGTGTTTGGTGCTTGAGACAATGACAAGGAAAATGATTTTGATGGATTTTAATGAAAATATTCAGAAAGACCCCAGCACTGTCAAGGAAAGTGGCTGCTGAAGGCTTCCGGGACATGGCAGAGGACGAGATTAGGGAGCTAATTGAAGAGCACGACACTGAGCTGACCGAGGAGGATCTACAGGAGTTAGTAGACTCGGGCAAGGAAGAGGAAGCGAAAGGGAAAGAGGATGAGGAAGAGCACCAAGAAATAAAGTTGAAGAAGTTGGGGGAGATGACCAGGAATAGTGAGGCACTGAAAAACCTGGCCTATAGTATGGACCCCTCCATGGTGCGTGCCCTGAAATTCATGCGAGGGATGGATGACGTTTTCGCTCCATACAAAAACATCATGGAAGAAATGAAAGAAAGAGACGACAACTCCCCATCACCATGTTCTTTGATCACCGAAGGAGAGATTTAACACCATCAATCACTGGCGGCAGTGAGGAAGCAGCTGAATCCACAGTCGCCCCCACTTCACCACCCGTTATGGAATTGAGTGATGATGAGCCCGATGACCCCAGCCCTGTCGCCGAGGAGAGGTACTGTACAGTAAAGTGAAATTCTTATCTCTTTTTTTTAATAGCTTTTCTTGCCATGTTTATTGTTTGTAAAAATGCACAGCACAGTACAGTTCAGTACAAGTACTGTACATAGGAAGTGGAGGTGCAGTTATTCACAAAACATTTGTTTGTCGGCAGTAGTGACGGTGCGGAGGGAGCGAGTTGGGAGGAGTGGTGAGGTGACCTTGGATGCAGGAGCAGGGACGAGCGGAGATGCCAGCCAGTATATTTTGGGTGTATTAATTGTTTTTATAGCTATTTTTGCATTTTAATATTAAACACCGTACATTACGTTTCAACAAAACTACCATTTATTTCTGAGAACATAGAAATGTAATATTTTTTGCTGAAATGATGAACATATTACAGTGGAAAGTGGGATAAAATTGTGACGCAAGCAATGACTCTCTCTCTTTCTTTCGTTCAAAAGATGTTGCCGCAATCGCTTTTCGAATGGTTTTCAGTTGTGGGATTATAAGGCTAATGATACGATAGAATATTATTGTAATACAGTACGAGTACAACAGTTTTTTAACTGAAAACAATTCGAAAAGCGATTACGGTAAAATCTTTTGAACAACGAAAGAAAGCGAAAGTCATTGTTTTCATAATTTTATCCCACTTTCCACTGTACAGTAATATGTACGACATTTCAGCCAAAATATTACATTTCCATATTTATTTCTGAGAATATATTCATTCAATCACAGTTAAGGTAAAATATACTTGTGATGTAATATTTTAATGAAAATACGGTATCGTAGTTTTCTTTTGTATCAAATTTAATTAACAAAGATTGATGTTTCAAATGTAATGAACAAAAATTTATGTACAGTATCTATAAATAAACTTTAACAAATGAATACTTTGTTTTACATTGTCCTGTGTATACCATACCATGGATTTGGCTAGCTATGATGACACAAGAGATCTGCCCTGGCGACTGTACCGACACTCACAGCTGGTGGTGCGTTGGTGCGTCGTTTCCATTGTTTACTGGTAGTTACTGGTAAATATTTTTCAACCTAACGAAACTATTACCCTTTTAGAGGTCGACCCCCAATTTTTTGCAAAATAATTTGGTCTTAAAAACTCGAACTACACACAGGTATATACGGTAAATAAGGACATGGGGGCCCAGGGGTTTTTTGGGGGGGGAGGCAGCAAAAGTACACGGATTTTTAACATTCACGGGTATCTCGGCTATCTCTGTTCGTAACAGCGTATGTTGAGACCCCAATGTATATAGATATAGATAGATAGATAGAGTAAATAGATGAATGAATAGATGAATGAATGAATGAATAGATAGAAATATATATATATATATATATATATATATATATATATATATATATATATATATATATATATATATATATATATATATATATATATATATATATATATATATATATATATATATAAATATATATATATATATATATATCATGTAGATCCACAATGAAAACGTGGATAAGATAAATCTTGATAAAATCACACGGGAAAAGGGAAACAACGGAGCACCTTAGTTTTCGTCTTTATTCAAGACATCTTCAGTTGCCTCTGAAGATGTCTTGAATAAAATTATATATATATATATATATATATATATATATATATATATATATATATATATATATATATTACATATATAGTATAGTACTGTATTGTACATACCTGTATACCAAACATCTCTGGGTTGTCTTCTGGTAGTTTCTTTACTGCTCGCAGGGTTAAGGGGACCACTGTCACACCCCTTCGTGCCTGTCAAAACCACTCCTTCACTTAGGATACAATATGGACTCAGTACTTTTTAAGTGAATACTTTTTTGGAAGTATATTTATGTATATACAGTATTGTACTTCTGAAATAAATACAATTGGTTATCTTATTTATTTTCACAACTGTAGACTAGGAGGGAAAGAAGGGTCCTCCTTCAGCAGGAATGCAGTGAGTATATACCGTATGTATTACGTGAAGTGGTATGAAACCAGGAAATTGCCATTCCTTTAGATGGCACACCAAGCCTGTGTATATTTTTCACTGATAAGACACAAATAAAAAAAAAATATATATATATGAACCTATACAGGGATAAACAACTAACACATGAATCAAACTCATGGTACTGTATATGGCTAATTTTAGTCACACCTCGCACTCTGTCTTACCTTACTCTGTCCAGCCGGTGATGCAAACTGGTCCTGTGAGCTAAGGAAGCCACCATCGTTGTTGCCACCACCAAACCCTCCCTCAAAATTACCTGAAAAACAAACCGATATATGTATTATACAGCAGATTCGGTAATTATTGATACCTAACCCGCAACCAATTTTTCATAGAAAACTATCATAAAAACACCGCAATGTCACTGTGTTTTATAGTGAGCACTGTTGTAGTTTGTGCAAATGTATTAAAAAGTGGTTATTTCTAAATTAATCTTAAGCTAACCTTAGTTGATATGAAAAACAAGCAACAGAAGCGTTGTTAGATGACTGCACCAACCTAACCAAACAATCCTACCTAACCTTACTTAACCTCCTGGTATGTTAAACAGAGAAGAACTTATTATGATATGGTGTAATTTTACGTTTTTTTGTTAACATGAGAGCAGCAGTCTATACCATACGGTTCTTGATCGACACCGAGCATCGGCGTCGATCAAGCCCGGGCAGCAGTGTGTTTTGAAATACGTCAATATGATTGGCTGTTTACATCCTGGGATGAGACGTCACCACCGAGAAGACACAGTAGTGTGCACTTAGGCGCCTAATTATCAACCCAAAAAAAGCATTTTCACAAGAAATGATTACCATATCAGAATTCACTGATGAAAATAAAGTAAGAAAATAAACAGTAAAACAAATAACTCGTCGATATTAACCGCAGATTCATTTCCCCAAGTTGACACAAATTACTGTACCGTTTACACTTCATAACAACTAAACTGACTACTTGTTGTAAATCTGGGAACACAAACAGTAGATTAACCTCCATAGCAGATGTGGTATTGTATCACTTATTTGAAACCTGCCAAAAAAAGATACATGGTAATTGTAAACAGGAGCTACGAGTGGAAATGACTCAGAGGCAAACTAAAACAGTGCCCACTACAAAACACAAGTGAAATTGTGGCATTTTAAAAATAATTTTCTATGAAAAATTGGCACCGGGTATCTTGTCAATAATTACGATGATTTTAAAAAGCTGCAATTTAACTGTATTTTTTAGTGGACACTGTCATAGTTTGGACAAATGTGTTAAAAAGTGATTATTTTTAAATTAAATCTAAGCTAACTTTAGTTGATAAGAAAAACAAGCAGCAGAAGCATTGTTAGAAGACCGCAACAACCTAACCTTACCTAGCTTCTTAGTCGTGCCACCCCCTCCTGGCACATTAGACAGAAAGAGCATATTATGATATAGTGTAATTTTACGTTTTTTGTGGACATGGGTGAAGCAGCCCGGACTGAGCAGCTCATTAACAAACACTTAGCACAAGACAAATTTGAGTGTCACTCGGGGTGCCTTACTGACTTATCGCCATGCAAGACAAAGTGGTGCCGGTAATGTGAGCCTAGGGGCCTAATTATTTACTGATGAAAATATAGCAAGAAAAGAAACAAAAACTAACACAGTGGCGGGTACCTTCGTTAATATTAACCATAGAAATATGAGGAATTAGTTACAACTTCACAGCTGCTGATTTTTCATAGTAAACGAATTTAATAATGCTGCAGTTTGGCAAATGTGTTAAAGTGTTTATTTAAAAGTTCAAGTTAGCCTCACTTAATCTAACCAAACCTAAACATTAACCTAACCTTAATACTAACCTAACCTAACCAAACCCAGCCTAACTTAGCATCTGCCGTGGGCAAACTTACTGTTACTGAGAGGGGAGAAGCGGCTGTGAAGTCTTCCATATTAGCCGAATATAAATAAAATTTCGTTTGGCTAATATGGAGGACTTTACAGCTGACGAGTTATTTGTTTTAATGTTTATATTCTTACTATATTTTCATCGGTGAGTTGATATAATAATAATTTTTATGGAAACTGCTTCATTTGGCAAATATTTAGACTAATAGGTGTGTGTACTACTTTGTTTGGCGTGCACTACATTTTGTCTTTCTTGGCAGTTATGCGGCAATACTCAGCCAATCACATGCCCAGCAAGCCACGCTTTGCTAAGCCAGTTCAAATGCCACCTTGGCGTGTGAAGGGTGTCGCCATTCATATATGGACATTATTTGTGAATTTTGGGGGAAAGACGATCTGTCTCTTCAGTTTTTTAGTGTTATAATCTGTTTATGAATATGTTTGAGGAAGTATTTTCACAGCAATACTGTGAAACTGAACTGGGTTTGTCTTCAAAGTCAACAATCATTCACCACTTCCTCAAAGCCGTGACTCGCTGCTTCCCCCGTCTCAGTAACAGTAAATTTGCCCACGGCAGGTGTTAAGTTATGCTAGGTTAGGTTAGGTTAGGCTAAGGTTAGTTTAGTTTAAGGTTAGACTAGGTTAGGTTAGGTTTGGTTGGGTTAAAGTTAGGTTAAGGTTAGGTTAACTTGAACGCTTAAATAAAAAAATTTAACACATTTGCCATAACCATGACCGTGTCCAGTACAAAATACGGTATTATTGCATTTAAACATTCCACATTCCTACCATTAATCTATTATCATATTCTAATAAGACGTCGAATTATAAGATCATTTTCATCTATTACATTACCGTCGCAAATGTATAATAACGGAGATAGGAAATCCAAAATTTTCTTGATTTTCTTCCATTAATCTTCCGCCATTTATCGCCTACCTCACCTCTCACACTGTGTGTCTCCTGCGTGTCTCCTTCACAAATCATCACGTACATGCGTTCCCGTACACGTCACACGGCCAATCAAAAGCTTTTTTTTTTTTTTGCAACTAATTAAAATGATTTGGGGTTTAATTTGCGGTATATTTGGCCCTATCAAATTCGAGTTTTATTTTGGTTCTCTCATATTTCGAAATTCAAGTTCAGTTCCGACCATGGAAGTCTGTGATGGGTGTCACTTAAATTATATGGAGCCGATTGCGAGTTTTGGGGTTAAAAAACGAAGAACCTACCCTGTATAGCATTTTTTCGATTGCATGGTGTTCTTCCAACCTCAGTAAAGTGTACTAAGAGCACGACAATGTAAATATCGCAAAGACCAACATATGTGGCGTTGTTTAAGAATCTCAGAATCCAACGACGAACAAGAACCTGGTCTCCAGGCCAATAAGGTAAGAAATAGGTGATTCCATCATATGGTGAGAGTCAGTTAGGTTAGGTTTGGCTTTTGTTTTTCTAGTGTGATTTGGTGTATTTTTTATTCGCTTAGCCATTAATTTTTTTCGAAAAAGTCTCACGAAAAAAAATCGATAAAAAAACGGCCAATTTCCGACGGAAATGAAGGCCATATTCGGTCTAAACACACACAAATACACTAGAAAAATATATTTTTGACTTTCTAACAGAGTGGGAGGTGTTAGTGCAAATTTATTCAAAATACAGTGAAATTACACCATTTTCATATTCGTTTTCTATGAAAAATCAGCGGCTGTGCAGTCGTAAATAATTACCTTTGTTTTTATCTCATGAATCTCTGTGGAGTAACCTAACCTGCGACTGCCACATACCTATCCAGTCTCCCACTGGGCCGAAATACTTATTAGGATATAAAACAACTATCAACGGAAATACATAGTTCTATATTCGACCTTAAACGAAACTTAAGCTCAAAGTGTGACATAACGCATACCAACCAATCACTCGCATGACAACACTCCAACCAATCAGCAGCATAACAAAACCCAAACCAACCAATTAGCAGAATAAAATAAGATCCCAAACAATCAGTGGCATAACATATAGGGTAGCACACTCCAACCAACCAATTAGTATATATCGTACCATAACACACACACCAACAACTCAAAGCATAGAACAACCTTAAAAGTATACAGTGACTATGAAACAAGAATAATATATATCATACTTCCGGTATTATTCCACATATTTGTACAGTAAACAGGAGATAATCTTCAGCTGCAAGAGTTGTTGTTGTGAATGGCGGCAAACTTGGCGGGAAGGAACGTGTGTATAAAGATAACACTGGTAGATATGCAGAACCAAAAACAATATAAATTAACCAATTACATATTATTTTTAAGTAGATGTTCTAACTAAATAAATATTTGTAAATAGTAATTCGTTTCAACTAAGGGTGGACTAAATAAAACTCACTACACAACGCCTTTTATATAGTACATCATCCAGGACTTTTTTTTCTAGTCAATAAATAATTCTTCTGTTACTTTGAATTTCAATTGGCTTAGACCATTATTGTGCAAAGACATTAGAAAAAATAATGAATAATCGGAAGGTTTACGGGTATAGATTATAAATATCCACCCTAAAAACAGTAAATTCTTGTGTGGTAACAGGGAGTACTACCGCCTGCGAAGATATTGGAGGCAGTAACTTTTATCCTCTTCACCACTGATCGACTCGTTAGCCGCTTGGGCGATCGGTCACGTCTCTGTTACGCACTGTTGGCAAGTACTGGGCATACACCAGCTCCTGAATGTACCTGAACCCGCTCCAGTGTTGGTCAAGTCTTGTCTTGAAAGAGCTCACACTCGGTGCCGTCACAACACTTTCTGGTAGATTGTTCCAAGAGTTCACAACTCTCACTCCGAAAAAGTTTGCCCTCACAGTTTTCTGGTCTTGCGGCTTCTTCAATCTTGAGCTGTGACCCCTTGTGGGGCGAGCGTCCGCCAGCTCCAAGTAAGGACACTCGACTGAGTAGTGCCCCTTGAGATGTTTATACACCTCAATTAGGTCCCCCCCCCCCTGCTCGTCTGTAGTATAAGCTAGGCAAGTTCAGGCGCTCCAATCTCTCAGGGTAGCTGAGGTGCCGAAGTGCAGGCACCAGTCTGGTGGCCCTCCTTTGAACATTTTCAACCAACTGACAGTCCCTAGCATATCTCGGGGACCAGACGGGGCGATTGGTCACGTCCCTGTTACGCACTGTTGGCAGGTACTGGGCATGCACCGGCTCCTGTTTCAAGACGAAGACTTGACCAACACCGGAGCAAGTACAGATACATTCAGGAGCCGGTGCATGCCAACAATGCGTAACAAACGTGACCGATCGCCCAAGCGGCTAACGAGCCGATCAGTGGCGAAGAGGATAAAATGGTAAAATTAACGTAGCTGTTGTAGGAATTCGTGGTATAATGTTGTCTAGCACTCAGGATGGATGGAAACTCTAAGGTGGTTTTCTTGTATAATATAAGTTATATGATAGACAGTCTGGTGCTGGAGGTGCCGTGTGGTGGGGAGCTGCTCAGTAGAGACGTTCGGTGAGTAGCGTGTTGAAGGAGGTAGATGTGCAGGAGCTTCGTTAGAGAAGATGTTGCCTGTTGCTGGCCTCCTGGTTGAATGAATGCTGGACAGCGTGGAGCTTGCTGGAGGAGGTGTTGCGTGTTCAAGTAGAATGGCCAGAATGAGAAAGCTGGTTGGTGAGGAAGCTCAGAGAAGGACAGCTGGTGGGTCGCCATGCTCGCTGGCGGGAGCGAGGACTGCCAGGCAGGCGGAGGAGAGGCGAGGGCCGCCAGGCAGCGGCGGAGGAGGAGGTGTTGCGTGTTGTAGAAGTGAGGCCAGAATGAATCTCAATGGAGAGACAGAGCTTATATACCCAGCAGCCGTGAGTCATCTATGAGTCATGTTGGGAAAACCCGAGAAAGTCGCCGGTCTTTGGTTCCGTTGCTAAGATACTGCGGCGCATCTGGTGACGCCGCTCGTTTGGTTGCTAGGGAAGGCGGTAGCAGCTGGTGGCTGTGGCTACGCAGTTGTAGGCAGTTGTAGGGAGATGTCACTCCACTGTATACGGGCAATGTGAACAGAGATACTAAGCTAAAACCGCGTAGCTATAGCTTTGTACACAAGAACAAAAACATAGTACAGTACATGTACTGCGCTGCCCTGACCGGCTCATCAGCTAGTGCCGACAAAAAGGGAAGAGAATAAAGTGGAGTACAAGTAAATCAAAGTTCTAATACAGATTAATGAATGCTAAGTGTGATCCTCTGATGACTCAAATGTGTATACTACTCTCACAAGCTACGGTCAAAACAAACACGGTTTACAAGAAAACTTTCCTCAATATTTATCCATAACCCAACTTACTTCAGTACTTCCCTTGTGTCACTCTCTCCCCCACCATTTCAAAGGGACATCTTAAAAAGTTAAAATATTCATTAAACCAAAGCCATCTGAATCGGAGGAGAGATTTAACGAGTTCAATAATAATATTAATAATAATGATAATGATAATAATAATAATAATAATAATAATAATAATAATAATAATAATAATAATAATAATAATAATAATAATAATAATAATAATAATAATAATAATAAATAATAATAATAATAATAATAATAATAATAATAATAATAATAATAATAATAATAATAATAATAATAATAATAATAATAATAATAATAATAATAATAATAATATCTTAAGGTTGAAGAAGCCACTGGTTTAAAAAATAGTCAGTACAATTTTCTTTTTTAATGAGATCAATGAACTTTTGAAACAATCTGCCAAAGAACGTGAGCTTATTTAAGACCAGATTTGACCAACACTCGCGCAGGTATATTCTGGAGCGAATAAATTGCCAACAGTACAACAGAGATGTGACCGACCACCCAAGTGTATCAGTGGCGAAGTGGATAAACTATTAAATAATAATAATAATAATAATAATAATAATAATAATAATAATAACTATTAATGAGGGTGTGTGGCCTCACCCGGCCCACTGATGTGTGAGGTTTTGCTGCCCCTTGAACGACAACAGACCTCACCGTCGAGGACCACTTGTCAGCCTGGCACTAACCCCCACCACACACACACAGCAAGTGCCTCGCAAAGGACCAATCAGAACGGAAACTAATATCAGTAATAATTATACACGCACAAAAACCCCACAATAATGAAAAAAGAGATTATACATTGAATCCTCTACGCTGACTCATCTACGTTCTTCACGAGTCTCCCCTTGACTGTTCACGTTTTCTCTTAAGTAATTCCTGGTATTAATTACTTCAGGTACACACAACAAATGTCTCGCAAAGGACCAATCAGCACGGAAACAATTAATATTAAAAATTATCCACAAAAGTCCACAGTAATGACAAAGACGTTACATACGTTGATTCCTCTACATTCCACATGAGGAAGTCACCCCTTGACTACATACTTTTGCTGTAAATATTTCCTCGGCTTAATTACGTATTATACGCTTCAGGTAGAGCCTTATAATTGGTGGCATGTATTGTGTATATTCCAGGTATACTACTGACGGCGACACAGGAGGAGGAGTGTATATATACCTGACTTAGTATATATAAAGGGATCGTCCCCCGAGATTCCCTCCTCCGCTGGTAAAAGCCATTTTGTATATAGTCATGCTTGGTTTCGTCTACATCCGAGAATTACCATTTATATTTTTAACCTTTGGATTTATAGCTTAACTTGGTTTTGAATACAGTTTAATTTGTTATTTTTTCATATTTACAGTTTACCTTCTAATTTACAGTTTTACGTGTTATTTTAATTCAGTTTAATGTACTTTTTATTTAAGTTTATCTTGAATATTTTTGTTTATCACAGTTTAAGTTATTTATTTTTGTATAATACGGTTAACTTGTTAATAATACATTAAACCGTTACACTGGTCAACATAAAAAAAAATTCTCATGGTTCTGGATCAAAACAGTCTGATTCTAGTGTAATTGTATGTGCTGAACTCAATTATGACATTCGTATAGCTGTATCAGGCTCAGTTTTCCAGAACCAGCATATCTATATATTTAGTGTACCATGCTATTCATACAGTAATTTATATGCTCATTGGCTCCACTTATTCAATTATTTTGTCCTGATTTGTGCTTTTTTGTTTGTTTCAGTTTGCTGATTCATGATATTGCATATCTACACCTGCATGATTTGTAATTACTCTGAAATTAACAAAACATGGAACGTCGCAAGTGTGTGAACGGTGCTGACAGTTTTTGCTACATATGTGGTGCCTTCACTCCTGGTAGCCTCAAGAAACCAATCACAAAAGCTGTTCGACTGAACTACAAAAGTTACTTCAAATGTCATTTGGGTGACCAAGACAAGAAATGGGCACCTCATGTAGCCTGTAAGTCTTGTGTTAACCACCTGAGCGAGTGGATGTGTGGTAAACGAAGTTCAGGAATGCCGTTTGCTGTACCAATGATATGGCGTGAACCTAAAGACCACAGTAGTGACTGCTACTTCTGTCTCACAAATATTAAGGGAATAAAAATCAAGACACGAGGCAAGGTACAGTACCCCAATATTGCTTCTGCAATCCGACCAGTACCGCACAGTGCTGAACTTCCAGTCCCAAATCCACCGACTGAACAAGAATTGAGTGATTCCGATTCTACCTCTACCTCAATGGAAAACGACTACCAGGATGACTCTGAAAATACCAGGCCTAAACTATTTACTCAAGAAGCGCTTCATGATCTCATCAGGGACCTAAACTTGTCAAAAGAAAAGGCTGAAGTTTTGGGATCCAGACTAAAGCAGCGTAACCTGCTAGAAGATGGAGTGCATATCACTACAGCGCGTTACCGACATAGACAGCTGTCTGCATTTTTCAAGATGGCAAACAACCTTTGTTATTGCGAGGACGCAGTATCTCTCATGCAACAACTCTGCAAGTCTGAAACATACAAGACAGAGGATTGGAGGCTGTTTATAGACTCAGGAAAAGACTCTCTGAAAGCTGTTCTTTTACACAATGGCAATCGGCTTCCATCTGTCCCAATAGCACACGCAACAAAAATGACTGAGAGCTATGAAACAATGAAAATTCTGTTGGCCGCTATAGAGTATGAGAAACACCAGTGGAAGATATGTGGCGATCTCAAAGTCATCAGTTTACTACTGGGCCTTCAGAGTGGCTACACAAAGCACATGTGCTTTTTGTGCTTGTGGAACAGCAGAGCTGATGCAGAGCACTATGTGAGAAAGGATTGGCCGACAAGACCAAGAGATGCGCCTGGAAGGTTTAACTGTGCTCACAATCCGCTTGTAGATCCAGAAAAGATATTTTTGCCTCCACTGCATCTAAAGCTCGGTTTGGCTAAAAATTTCATCAAAGCTATGGATCAATTCGGTGCTGGGACTCTATACTTATCTCAGAAACTAGGTGGTGTGGTTTCCGAAGCCAAGTTGAAAGCAGGTGTCTTGAATGGACCACAAATTCGTATACTAGTTAATGATAGCGAATTCACCAAAACATTGAACCCACTGGAGAAAAAAGCATGGGAATCATTTGTCAATGTGTCAAAGAATTTTCTTGGAAACTATCGTGCTGACAACTACAAAGAAATCGTAACAACCATGCTTCAGAATTATCATGCATTGGGAGCAAGGATGTCCTTGAAATTGCATTTTTTCCACTCTCATATTGAATTTTTCCCAGGTAACCTTGGAGACGTTAGTGATGAACACGGCGAAAGATTTCATCAAGATATCGCCATAATGGAGAGCAGATATCAGGGACAATTCAGTCCTAACATGATGGGCGACTATTGCTGGACACTGCAACGAGAAGAGAGCAAGCTGTACAAGAGAAAGAGTAAAGTTCAGAAGCACTTTTAGAACTTCATATTTTGTCATTATAAAGGATTTGAACTTATGTTTTTTGGTACAATTTTTTATGAGCTTATCTGTGATAGGTTTAAAATTGTATCTTGCATGACGCGATAATGTTACTATATTTACTATTTTTTTTATTCTTTAATAAAGTAGGTCTGATGGTAGAATGAAACATCCAATTAATATTCATTAATATGAAATTAGTCATGAAAGCACAGTCACATGAGATAATCTCATCTTTTGCACGACACGTGATGGAATATTAAATATTTGTACCTATTGATTTTTTTTATAAAACCTGGTCTGATAGAACAAAACAAATATCAGATTCGAATTCAGCAATATGAAATTAGTTGTGTGAGCATGATCTCATATGTGAACCATTTTGGCTGTTGACCAGTGTTATCAACCGATTATTTTGTTCTCCATAGTTTAATTCGTAAGCTATTCTAACAAGTTATTTACAATTCAATTCTTTATCTACATTTTAACTTTTTTCATTAGTTCAAACTCTTATTTCCTGTTATATGTTATTTACAGCTCAACGGTAGACCTTGTATATACCTCTGCCGGATATTAGAATCCATCAACTAGGTATCAACTCGCTCGTAAAACAGACAGACAAGGAACTCGAAACACAAAGAATTTCGCCGAATAAGAAGTAAATTAGAGAAATATAAACCGGCGAATAAGTTTGAGGAAGAAAAAATAATCCAAAAAGGTTGTGGCTTCAACTTAATTCCCTTGGGCACAGCCACAAACCAAAGGAGCATTTTAACAAAACGTCACGTATTAATAATGAACTCCCACGATGCATCGGAAATTGTAAACTATCTTAACTCCTATACAAAATTACCCTCAACTTTAGCCAATAAACTTCTGGCAACCTCAAACAGCTACAGTCTAGGTGTCGATGCGTTGAAAATTTATTAAAGAAGGGAAGGAATCGCCCAGACAATACGGTATATACATTGAACTCCATGTTGGTGGTGCAGCGATAACGTGCTTATCTCTCACTAATATGTCATGAGTTCGAGTCCCGCTTGGCCCGGACACGCGTGAGAAGGGTGTTATCCAGTGTATTAATATTGAAACAGTTTATTTTGCCAGAAAAATACAGATAAAGAGTAAATAATAATAACAATATTAACATTGATATATACTGTACATTTATCTCAAGGAAGTATTATGTAACATTTATAGTATCATCTGGAATAGTGCACATAGCATGGTCATAATAAGAACATCTCAGAATGTCACCACGGTTATCATTTCGATATTTATTTATTTTATTTATTTATTTTTTTTTGCATTTATATTATAAGTATATACATAAGTTACAGTGCAATTGAAAAACATAAATATAATGGGGTAGCAGTACAACCTGGGTTGTACAGTATTAAGGTTGAACAAAAGGACAGAGCTGTTAGGATTATGTCTAGTTGGCAAATATATTTATTGCAATGGTAATTTCTTATCTATCTACATGATAATTTCTGATAAAACGGTTTTGATGGTACAATAAAAGCAGCTACATATACTACGTACTACAAGAAATATTAATACTTAGACAATGGATATTTTTTAAAAGATGATTTAAAGGAAGGGAGCATAGTCTTTGCTCGGATGGGTGGGGGTAAGTTGTTCCACACCTTCACACCAGGATATTTTATGGAGGTCTGGGACTGAGAGGAGCACATAGGGGGTGGTCTTGGTAGCTCTTGGTGCCTTAAGTTGTATCTCTGATTATTCCGGAACTGGAAATAATTATTGTCAAGCAAGAGATTGGCAGATTTGTAAACAAAGAGGGCACAGCAGTAGGTGTTATCATCTAATTTTAACATTTTCAATTTAGCAAATTGTTCGTTTGTGTGCTGTTTTTTTTTTCAAGTAGTCATTGTCCACACAACTCTCTTTTGTGCAGTAACCAGGGATTGTGTGTTTTTTTTAAGAACCAGAGGCCCCCGATAGTGTATGACAATATATCAGGTGTTGATAAACAAGATCATGATAGATTTCTTTCATTGCTGTGAGAGTGAGTGACTGTAGAGTGTAATACATGATACAGCACTGTTTATTGACTTTACTGTGAATGACTTGTATGTGGTTTCTCCAGTTAAGTTCTCATCAACAATAACTCCGAGGAATTTAGTATTTTGTTCACGTTTGAGGACTGTATTACCAAGGCACAGGGGGTCCAAGTCTGGGGATAAGTTTTTCCGTCTGTAAAAGATCGTGTAGTGGGTTGTCTGAAGGTATAAAGTCAGTTTATTACGTATTACCCAGGTCCTGACTTTAGTTAATTCAGTGTTCATAGTTCTCATCAAGGAATGGAGGTCTGAGTTGCTGGCATAGAGATTACTATCGTCTGCAAATAAGATGTATTTGACGAGAGTGCTGGAGTGCGGACTATATCGTTTATGTACAACAAGAACAGTACTGGACGGAGAATGCATGGGCCTTGAAGGACGCCATACAATATTGGTGACGAGTCAGATTGACGATTATTATAGCAGACATACTGCTTCCTGGAGGATGGTGTGGTCGACAGTATCATCATCTATCAAATATCACAGGTTTCTCCGTATCCGGATTTCTCCTGTATGAACACCGGATAGACCAACCGCCCGAACTGCTAGTAAGCTGATAAGTGGCGAATTGATGATTCTTTTAAAATAAACTAGACCCCTACAAGAGGAGATACAGTACATACTACATATAGTGATAACCTCCCAGCTCTGACAATTATATCCGGGTTGAAAGAAATCAGTAATGCTACACCTCTCGCCATCAAATACAAAATAAAATTAACTTAGAGCACCGTGTGTATCAAGATCATTTCCTCTGTGTCAACCTGCAATGAAAAAAGGTGTTTCTATCTTAAATTTATCTTATAAAATATCCATTATTTTTTTACCTCATAAACGGGTAGCGTCTGCAGTGTGTCCTCCCTCAACGGTGATATTTACCCCCCTTCAGGATTTATAGTCAAGACAATGTATACTTCGACGTGGAAAAAAAAGCCAATTTTTTTTATTATTATTATTATTATTATTATTATTATTTATTATTATTATTATTATTATTATTATGTTGTTGTTGTTGTTGTTGTTGTTGTTGTTGTTGTTGTTGTTGTTGTTGTTGTTGTTGTTGTTGTTGTTGTTGTTGTTGTTGTTGTTGTTGTTGTTGTTGTTGTTGTTGTTGTTGTTGTTGTTGTTGTTGTTGTTGTTGTTGTTGTTGTTGTTGTTGTTGTTGTTGTTGTTGTTGTTGTTGTTGTTGTTGTTATTTGTTGTTGTTGTTGTTGTTGTTGTTGTTGTTGTTGTTGTTGTTATTATTATTATTATTATTATTATTATTATTTATTTACTTTTTGTTATTATTTTTTTTTGGGGGGGGGGGGCATTTAACCCAATTATTACTGTAGAACAACATATCAAAAATGTAAATTGATGTAGGTGGAGGAAAAATTTTTTTAATTGACTTTTTATTTAGCCTTTTGCACTTTTCATGAGGCTACGCTCCACTTTTGCTCAAGTAGAAGACACATTTGGACTTTCATTAGCAAATTTAATTAAAAAAACTGTATTACCAAACATGTATTTTAACCTGGGACCCTTGCCTAACCTAACCTGGGATTCTAACCTAACCTGGGATCCTAACCTAACCTAACCTAACCTAACCTAGGACCCTTAAGCTAATTCAACTTAACCACACCTAAACTAACATAACACAACTTATCATGGCCTAACCTAACCTGAGGGAACTAAACTTAACCCAAGCAACTTTACCGAGCCTGATCAATTTAATGTAGCATAATATAACTTAACGTAACTTCATTCAACTTAACGTAACCTGACCTAACCTAACCCAACTTAGCCTAACCTAACCCAACTTAACCTAACCTAAATTAACGTAACGTAAGGTAACCTAACCTCAATACTACCATTCACACACGTTATAAGCCTCTGTATTTAACTTATTCACGTGTAAAGAGGTTTGAAGGGGAGTATTTCTGTAACTTAGTCAAATATATACATAGTGTAAACTTTGTAAAGACTAATTTATTGTGTGTGTGTGTGTGTGTGTGTGTGTGTGTGTGTGTGTGTGTGTGGTGGAATAGAGCTACTAGTAGTGGTAGATGATGGTAGATAGCAGTGGTAGTGGTGGTGGAGAAAAGTAATGCTATCAGTGGTGGTATCTGATAGTGGTAGGTAGTAGTGGTAGTGTTGTGGTAGGGTTGTGGTAGGGTATGGATAAGGCCTGTAGTGGTGGTAGCCGATAGTAGATGGTGGTGGTGATGGTAGTAGAAGTGGTAGATGGTAGTGTTAGTTGTGGTGGTGGAGAGTACAAAAAGGTTATGGTAAAGGGGGAGGGGTAAGGCTACAAAAGTGGTTGTGGTAGATGATGGTGGTGGTGACGGTGTTGTTGGAGAAGGTAGGAGGGAGGGAGGGAGGGAGGGAGGGAAGGAGGGAGGGAGGGAGGGAGCCTGCGGCGACCTAAGAGCGCCACATTACCGCATTAACTAACCTGGGAAGTGCTGAACATTTTACTCTGAAATTTTGTGGAGGAGGACCCTCTAGGCGGGCGTCTCACTAAAGTTCTGCTGGCTCCCTCCCTCCGCTCACCCTCCACACCCTTCACTCACGCCGCCCTTTCCCTTCTCTAGGGGCGTCACGGGCCTCTCTCCCTCACATGGCACTAATATTGGCATTTTCGAGTGAAGGAAGTCAGTGTCAGCGGTGGACAGTTTTGAGGAAGGTGAAGGAGGCGCGGGGAGGTGTGAGCACCAAGGTAGACGAAACAAAACTAAACAGACGAGAAGCTGTGGGCGAGAGAGACGCGCCTCACCCTCGCTTGACATCCTCTCAAAAACTCGGGAAAATCGGTGTATAAAAATAATTTGAATGTGGGCTCGTCTTTAGTGTAATCTTTTTGTGAGAACGCCGGTGACTCGAGGCTGAGAGGCCGCGTCGAGCGCTCACCACGTTAATTAGGCGACCTGCGGACCCAACTCTTCGTTCTCTACCACAGCGCTTCGTCTGAGCCTCCCCAGGAGACCTACACAGGTAGCCCCATGCATCCTCACTATCAGGAAAATACACTGCAGTAGGTAGCCCTGAGTGTTGAGGACTAACAGGCAGGAAGACAAGGCGGTGGGAGCCTAGGGGGGCTGGGGGAAATGGGTGAGGAAGGGCGGGTGAACGATGAGGGCTGGGGGGCGAGCGACGAACACGACCCCGCCGTCATTAGTGTCGCCCACGACGACGATCAGCTGAAGGAGGTCCCAGCCCGCTGCCACCGCCACTTGTCCGCTCAACACTCCCTCCCTCCCTCCCTCCCCCACACGCCCACCCTGCCTGCCTGCCTGCCTGCCCACACTTTTATTATTTGTCATCGCTACCCCTCAACTCTAGGTAAATCATTTTCCCTTCTTCCTCCCTCATTTTACCATCAATCCTCTCCGTTTTTAGCGTATCATCCTGGATATGTTTACCTTCACTAATCTTTCATAAACATAACATTTACGTCCTTTATTGTACACAAAAAATGTTGACAACGTTGAGTGTCTCTTCATTACTTGGTACAGTCCTCCAGCGAGTACCTCGTTGTGTGTCTGTCTGTCTGTTACGGCGGGAAATAAGTCGTGAACGTTTTTACGCATGTAAATTAAACTTGGTCTGAAGATCTAGGATGGCCATTCCCAGAAGGGTAGAGCTTGTGAGTCAAAAAGGTCAGGGATCAAAGTGCAGGTCACGTCCATCAGTGAGCGGCCACACGTACACCTCCACTCCTGCCATAATGTTTCCTCACCAACTACTGTGTCATGCTTCCACCGGCACCAACCATTCATTTACACAATCTCCTGTATGTTAGTACAGTAGTGCGGCGGACGAGTGGATACGGTGTTCGTCCCCTGTTCTAAGGGTAGCGCTGGTTCGCGTCCAAGCACCTGTGGTCCACACAGGTAAAATGGGCGTCTAACTTTTCAGCCAGGGAAATAACGGCGGTCAAGTACAGTGCCGGCCACACTGCCTCCTTGTGTACCCAAGACTCGTGAGGGAGGATCACTGCACCTAACTGGCTGTCATGGCTTTGAGATCGACTCTCACTTTGTCTTGTGGATTGTGGTGGAAGGCCTCAACATATCTCCACAACGTCATCCACTTCTCGGACAGGGTCAGGCAGATGGCGCCGCTACTGCTGTTTGGTGTACATGACATGTTGATCTGTTCAAAGTATATTCAGTCGTCTCTCGAGGGTTAGCATATACAGTACAGTACAGTACAGTACAGTCTCTCCTTAACTGACTTTGTAATGAATGTGTGTGTGTGTGTGTGTGTGTGTTGCCTTACACCTGTATCGTCACTGTCATACACCAACCTCTTGCCTCTGTTCATCTTCTCTGCAACAACCAGCCTTTGTGTATGATGATTTAACCCTTTGTGTATGATGACTCAACCCTTTGTGTATGACTTAACCCTTTGTGTATGATGACTTAACCATTTGTGTATGACTTAACCCTTTGTGTATGATGACTTAACCATTTGTGTATGACTTAACCCTTTGTGTATGATGACTTAACCCTTTGTGTATGATGACTTAACCATTTGTGTATGACTTAACCCTTTGTGTATGATGACTTAACCATTTGTGTATGATGACTTAACCCTTTGTGTATGATGACTTAACCCTTTGTGTATGATGACTTAACCCTTTGTATACGAGAGAGAGAGAGAGAGAGAGAGAGAGAGAGAGAGAGAGAGAGAGAGAGAGCTATATAGTTTAGCATTTATAGAATACCTGAGGAATTGCTCTCCACAAATTACGGCGTTGGGGTGATTGAACTTCAGGTGAATTAAGCTGTGGGAGGGTGAATCTTCATGTGAGGACTTTGGAGGGACTAATCTTCAAGTGAGGACTTTGGAGGGACTAATCTTCAGGTGAGGACTTTGGAGGGACTAATCTTCAGGTGAGGACTTTGGAGGGACTAATCTTCAGGTGAGGACTTTGGAGGGACTAATCTTCAGGTGAGGACTTGGAGGACTAATCTTCAGGTGAGGACTTTGGAGGACTAATCTTCAGGTGAGGACTTTGAGGGACTAATCTTCGTGAGGACTTTGGAGGACTAATCTTCAGGTGAGGACTTTGGAGGACTAATCTTCAGGTGAGGACTTGGAGGGACTAATCTTCAGGTGAGGACTTTGGAGGACTAATCTTCAGGTGAGGACTTGAGGACTAATCTTCAGGTGAGGACTTGAGGACTAATCTTCAGGTGAATTTTGGGAATCTCAGGGATTTTGGAGGACTAATCTTCAGGTGAGGACTTTTGAGGACTAATCTTCAGTGAGGACTTTGGAGGACTAATCTTGCAGTGAGGACTTTGGAGGACTAATCTTCAGGTGAGGACTTGGAGGGACTAACTTCAGGTGAGGACTTGGAGACTAATCTTCAGGTGAGGACTTTGGAGGACTAATCTTCAGGTGAGGACTGGGGACCACCAAGTGAGAATTTTGAGGGACTAATCTTCAGGTGAGGACTTTGGGGACTAATCTTCAGGAGACTTTGAAGGACTACCTCAGTGAGACTTTGGAGGGGAACACCTAGGTGAGGACTGGGACTAATCTTCAGGTGAGGACTTTGGAGGACTAATCTTCAGGTGAGACTTTGGAGGCCAATCTTCAGGTGAGAGACCTTGGAGGGACAATCTCAGGTGAGGACTTTGAGGGACTAATCTTCAGGTGAGGACTTTGAGGATCACATCAGGTGAGGACTTGAGGACTAATCTCAGAGACTTTGGAGGACTAATCTAGGACTTTGGAGGCTGGAGGACTTGAGGACTAATCTCAGGTGAGACCTGGAGGACTACCTCAGGTGAGGACTTGGAGGACTAATCTTCAGGTGAGGACTTTGGAGGACTTATCTTCAGGAGACTTTGGAGGACTAATCTTCAAGTGAGGATTTTGGAGGGACTAATCACCAGTTAATCCGCATTTTTGGGTTAATTTTCACAAAAATTTGGAGTTGTGGAGGTACTAGTGAGATTGGTCAGCGTCAGAGGGGCCTGGGTCACTTGGCCTTAGAGAATGGTCCTAACCTTACCTAACTTAAGCTAACCTAACCTAACTTAAGCTAACCTAACCTATCAAGATCACCATTCCATTCTCACCACTATTACCACCACTTCCCAACACTATCACCACCACCACCACTTCCCCCACCACTATCACCACCACTTGCTCACTACCAGCTAGGAAAAACAATAAGTCTTATTACAAAGGAGAGGTGGAGAATTGAGTTGGCACACTGTTAGGGGAGGGTGTAGTGGGGGTGAGGTGTAGTGGGGTGTGGTGTAGGAGGGTGTAGGTGGGGGTGTAGGAGGGTGTAGGGGTGTAGTGTGGGGGTGTAGTGGAGGGTGTGGTGTGGGGGTGAGTGTGGGGTGTAGTGTGGGGAGGGGAGGTGGGAGGGTGTGGGGGGAGGGTGTAGTGTGTGTGGGGTGGGGGTGTGTGTGGGGGGTGTGGAGGGTGTGTGTGGGGTGTAGGGAGGGTGTAGTGTGGGGTGTAGGGGTGTAGGGGTGTAGTGGAGGTGTGTGGGGGTGGAGGGTGGGGGGGTGTAGTGGAGAGGGTGTAGTGGGGGTGTGAGGAGGGGTGTAGGAAGGGTGGTAGTGTGGAGGGTGTAGTGTGGGGGTGGAGGGGAAGGGAGGTGGGGGTGTAGGGGTGTGGTGTGGGTGTAGTGTGGGGTAGGGTGTAGTGGAGGGTGGTGGGGTGTGAGGTGTGGAGTGTAGGAGGTGTAGTGTGGGGGTGTAGGGGTGTGTGGGGAGGGGTGTGGGGGTGTGTGGAGGGTGGGAGGTGTAGTGTGGGGTGTGGGAGGGTGTAGTGTGGGGGTGGGAGGGGAGGTGTAGTGTGGGTGGTGTGGTGTGTGTGGGAGGGTGAGGTGGAGGGTGTAGTGGGGAGTGGGGGTGTGGAGGTGTGGAGGGTGTAGTGTGGGGGTGTGGAGGGGTGGAGGTGAAGGGTGTAGTGGGGTAGGAGGTGAGGTGGGGGGGGGTGGGAGGTGTAGGGGGGTGTAGTGTGGGAGGGTGTACTGTGGAGGTGTGGAGGTGTAGTGGGGTGTAGGGGGGTGGGGTTAGTGATGTTAGTGGTGGTGATGATGTTGGTGATACTGGCAGCTGTAGTGGTGATCTTAGTGGTTGTGGTGATTATAATGGTGACGGTAGGAATGAGTGATGGGGAGGAGGGAGTTAGAGAGGGGAGGGAGTGATGGGGAGGGAGGGAGTTAGGAGAGGGAGGGAGATGGGGAGGGAGTGATGGGGAGGGGAGGGAGTTAGAGAGGGAGGGAGTGATGGGGGAGGGAGGAAGGGTGGGGAGTGAGTGTGTTTACAACACCTCTTCACTTGCCCAGTTGTTGCCGTTGGTGAAGAGTTCTGTGGGGTAAGAGAAGGAGGCAGGAAGGAAGGAAGGAAGATAGAGAGGGAAGGTAGTAGTGGTAGGTGAGGGAGGGGGGAGGGAGGGGTATAGAGAGGGAAGGTATAGTGGTGACAGGGGGTAAGGAGGGAGGGAGGAGGAGGAGGAGGACCTACCGTCTCTGTTAGCCATCACAACACTAAAGGTACCTACCATGCCAAATTCCCACACTAACAGGAGACGGAAACAGCATCTAACAACCTCATATTTGCAACAATACGAAATTGGTGTTCTGAAAGGTCGCTACATGGTGACTCCCCTCACCCATGTATATGGAGAACGTAACTGACTCACTTAAACTACGAGACAAAGATGAATTCTGTAAAGACACTTTGAGTTAAATTCGACCCGAGATACGAGAACGAATCTAATTGGTCCACTCAACTTACTAGACAAAACTTGTGACAGTGAACTGAACCCTGAGGTAAATATTTAACATCGTAGCACAGGTGGTAGACAGGCGTAAGAGCGTCTGAGGATATTTCCAGACTCACGTTTAGCGGCGGCCCTGAGTGATGACCTTAGGGTAGTTTTCTGTTGTGGTGAGGAGGAGGGACTCTGCTGCTGCCAGCTCCTGGTCTTGGCTGGTCTGGCGAGGGTCGTCCTCCCTCATGTGTATATACAGGCATCACGCTTATAAGTTGTGTGGTTGTTGTGGGAGTAAGAGTTGTATATCAGTTATGTCACTTGCCAATAACAATCCAGGTTGATGGTGTTTCAATAAGAAGAGAGATTGTCACCTGGCGGACAACAACATTAAAAGCTTCCTCGGCTAATAAGAAGGGGATTGTCCTTCTGGCGACCAATAACGAGAGAGAACAACAGTATTTTACCAATAACAAGTAAGATTTGTCTCATCAACCAATCAGAAACAGATTGGTACCTCAGGAATATCGTGAGCGCCTGTAGTATTTTCCCGACCTATAAGAACGAAGATTAGAGAATTTCCACGACCAATCAAAGGACGATTGACGCTCTGGAAGTTGACCACCAACACATCAGGACTAGATGGCATCTGTGTGTGTGTGTAACCTTCCTCCACAAGACAAATCTTTTACATTAAACACACACACACACATACACTCTAGGAAAGAGCAGAGAGAGACACACAAGGGCGTAGTGTTGAGTGGCATCCAGACGTGTTCCAGCCACCGCTCACCTGAGGTCGCCTCAGAATACCACCGCACCATCAACCCTCAGGGGCGGCTGAGTGCTGTGTTGAAATATCAACACGAACACGGCCGTTCAGTACCGTGTCTGAATACTATCACTAACATAACCGTTCCAAGATGACACGAACCAACTTAATCCTTACCCAAGAAACCAAACCTAATCTTACCTAACCCAGGATAAGCTAATCTAACATAACCTAACTTATCGTACCTTAACCCAACAATCTTAAAGTAATTTGAGATTGGGTTAGGTTAGGTTGTTAGTTCGTTTCGTCTGGTATCACATAAATACACATATTGAATAACACATTACTATACACCATATTGCGCACGCACGATGCCTCTACGTTCAGTGTGGGACCCAGACAACGCGTCTACTTACGGTTGTCTCAGGGTAATTTCGTCGCCATTCAGGTCCCGCAATCTTTTGTATTTTGTCATATCTATCTATCTATCTATCTATCTATCTATCTATCTATCTATCTTATACTCATTTGTGTTGAGTGGATCAGGGGAAGAGAAACCCTCACAAGACACGTGTTTATAAAGTGCTAAGACAACAAGTAAAAATATCCACATACTTGTTCACAGCCTCAACTGACATCCACATTTTACAGAGTAATTAACGCACACGTATACAAGTCCTTAAACCTCGAGTTATGAGTTAAAAGAAACTATAATAACATGCGGATGTTTGAGAATTTTACGCAGCTGCCTCTCTTATTTAAATTCATCCCGAACAAACACAAGGACAAACACGGACACACGGAGCTAACCCTAGTGTGTGTATTATTAACATCGTCGAGATATCTAAGAGAGAGAGAAAAAATAAATCACGGTGCCGCAGGGATGATTTAGAAGGAACGAAAGCCAGCGGTGGTAAAATCGTGTTCCCTCTCAGACGAAGAGATTCAGGAGGCGACGATAAGAGGCGGGAAAAAGCGCGCGAGCAGTTTTGGCGTGAAGTATGCCGGATGACAAGCCTCTGACAAACATGAAACCAAAACATGGAAAACACACAATAAATCCCGAGTGTTTTTGTGAACAAAAATATTATCAAGAATTTAGGGACAGAAAGAGATAACTCCAAGAAACTCAGGGTGTTATTTAGAAGCGAACGAAGACTAAGGGGAGAGGAACAGCTTACCGCCAGACGAAGAAATACGGAAAGGGAAGCGAAAAGGCAGGAAAAGCGCTCTGTTGGCGGGGAAATATGCAGGGTGAACCTCAGACGAAATGGTTTCCAATTGGGAATAATTTTCAATTGTTCCACTTGGTTTGTGGTGAGATCTAAATTTGCATTTTCAATCAAAGTTTGTCGACTGGCGGGAGCCTCAGCTCTCTCTCTCTCATCCGTGGTGAGGAGGGAAGGGGAGATAGAGATGGGTTGAGAGACGGGATGGCGGAAGAATGACACGGGAAAGAGAACGAGGAGCAAGATGAGGAGAGAAAGGAAGAGAGGAAGAAAGATAGAGCTGTTGAGAAAGACGGGAAGGCGGAAGAAAGAAAATGGAAAGAGAATATGGAGCAACACAGGGTGGATAACGGATCGGTTGAAGGGGGAGAGGGAGGAGAGTATAAGACAGTAGGAAATTGAGAAAAGGGAAGTTAGGGGAGGAGAGAGAGTGTGAGAGAAAGAGAAAGGTTACAGAGCAGCATGGGGGTGAGGGAGCAGCATGGGGGAGGGAGCAGCATGGGGGTGAGGGAGCAGCATGGGGGTGAGGGAGCAGCATGGGGTGAGGGAGCAGCATGGGGGTGAGGGAGCAGCATGGGGGTGAGGGAGCAGATGGGGGTGAGGGAGCAGCATGGGGGTGAGGGAGCAGCATGGGGTGAGGGACAGCATGGGGTGAGGGAGCAGCATGGGGGTGAGGGAGCAGCATGGGGTGAGGGAGCAGCATGGGGTGAGGGAGCAGCATGGGGTGAGGGAGCAGCATGGGGTGAGGGAGCAGCAGGAGAGAGCAGCATGGGTGAGGGAGCAGCATGGGGGTGAGAGACAGCATGGGGGTGAGGGACAGATAGGGTGAGGGAGCAGCATGGGGTGAGGGAGCAGCATGGGGTGAGGGAGCAGCATGGGGGTGAGGGAGCAGCATGGGGGTGAGGGAGCAGCATGGGGTGAGGGAGCAGCATGGGGTGAGGGAGCAGCATGGGGTGAGAGAGGCAGCATGGGGGGGTGAGGGAGCAGCATGGGGTGAGGGAGCAGCATGGGGTGAGAGGAGCAGCATGGGGAGGGACAGATAGGGTGAGGGAGCAGCATGGGGGAGAGGGAGCAGCATGGGGGTGAGGGAGCAGCATGGGGGTGAGGGAGCAGCATGGGGGTGAGAGAGCAGCATGGGGGTGAGGGAGCAGAATGGGGTGAGGAGCAGCATGGGGGTGAGGGACCAGCATGGGGGTGGGAGGGAGCAGCATGGGGGTGAGGGAGCAGATGGAGGTGAGGGAGCAGCATGGGGGTGAGGGACCAGCATGGGGGTGAGGGACAGCATGGTGGTGAGGGAGCAGATGGGGTGAGGGAGCAGCATGGGGTGAGGGAGCAGATGGGGGTGGAGGGAGAGATGGGGTGAGGGAGCAGCATGGGGGTGAGGGAGCAGCATGGGGGTGAGGGAGCAGCATGGGGGTGAGGGAGCAGATGGGGGTGAGGGAGCAGATGGGGTGAGGGAGGATGGGGTGAGGGAGCAGCATGGGGGTGAGGGAGCAGCATGGGGGTGAGGGAGCAGCATGGGGGTGAGAGGGAGCAGATGGGGGTGAGGGAGCAGCATGGGGGGAGGGAGCAGCATGGGGGTGGAGAGAGCAGCATGGGGTGAGGGAGCAGATGGTGAGGAGCAGCATGGGGTGAGGGACCAGCATGGGGTGAGGGAGCAGCATGGGGGTGAGGGAGCAGATGGGGTGAGGGAGCAGCATGGGGGTGAGGGAGCAGAAGGGGGTGAGGGAGCAGATGGGGTGGAGGGAGCAGCATGGGGTGAGGGAGCAGCATGGGGGTGAGGAGCAGCATGGGGTGAGGGAGGCATGGGGGTGAGGGAGCAGATGGGGTGAGGGAGCAGCATGGGGTGAGGAGCAGCATGGGGGTGGAGGGAGCAGATGGGGTGAGGAGCAGCATGGGGGTGAGGGACCAGCATGGGGTGAGGGAGCAGCATGGGGGTGAGGGAGCAGATGGGGGTGAGGAGCAGCATGGGGGGTGAGGGAGCAGGGGAGGTTGGGAGCAGCATGGGGGTGAGGGAGCAGCATGGGGTGAGGAGAGCAGAGGGAGGGAGCAGCATGGGGGTGAGGGAGCAGATGGGGTGAGGGAGCAGCATGGGGGTGAGGGAGCATGGGGTGAGGAGCAGATGGGGTGAGGGCAGCATGGGGTGAGGGCACATGGGGGTGGGGACAGATGGGGTGAGGGAGCAGCATGGGGTGAGGGGAGCATGGGGTGAGGGAGCAGCATGGGGGGAGGAGCATGGGGGGAGGGAGCAGCATGGGGGTGAGGGAGCAGCATGGGGTGAGGGACAGCATGGGGGTGGAGGGAGAGCATGGGGTGAGGAGCAGCATGGGGGTGAGAGAGCAAGGGGTGGGAGCAGATGGGGGTGAGGGAGCAGCATGGGGTGAGGAGCAGCATGGGGTGAGGGAGCAGCATGGGGGTGAGGGAGCAGCATGGGGTGAGAGACAGCAGTGGGGGTGAGGGAGCAGATGGGGTGAGGGAGCAGCATGGGGGTGAGGGACAGCATGGGGTGAGGGGAGCAGCATGGGGTGAGGGAGCAGCATGGGGGTGAGGGAGTAGATGGAGGTGAGGGGAGCAGCATGGGGTGAGGGAGCAGCATGGGGAGGGAGCAGCATGGGGGTGAGGGAGCAGCATGGGGAGGGAGCAGATGGGGTGAGGAGCAGCATGGGGGGAGGGAGCAGCATGGGGGTGAGGGAGGATGGAGGTGAGGGACAGCATGGGGGGTGGGAGGGACCAGCATGGGGGTGAGGGAGCAGCATGGGGGGTGAGGGAGCATGGGGGAGGAGAGCAGATGGGGTGAGGGAGCAGCATGGGGGTGAGGGAGCAGCATGGGGGCGAGGGAGCTGAAAATACATTTACCTTGCAGCAACACACGTTCTGGTATGCTACTGGGATAAACTAATTATTATTATTATTAATATTATTATTATTATTATTATTATTATCTACAACGTCATGAGAGGGTATCCTTATCGGTCCTGTCTGTCTGTCCCCCAAAAAAATCGAGAATGGGTTTACCGATTTGCACCAAACATGGTAGATTTTATCAACATGTGACAAGGTTCACATGGTAAACTTATGGAACAAATCGCACCAAAAATGACCAAATATTACCGCGGAAACGGTTCGCGTAATGATGGCACACAGAGTTGTCCCACTGTTAAAGAAATCGATGACACGAGACAGTCTCCAGGGGTGACTACCTTTAATTTACAGCAAGTGTCATTAGCCTGATATTTACCCAGCCATGGTAACGTATCGCGGGTAAGGTTTGTATCCGCTCAGTTGTTTAATAATAATAAAATAAAATAATTTATAATAATAATAATAATAATAATAATAATAATAATAATAATAATAATAATAATAATAATAATAATATCACGAAGATTTATTTCAAAAAAGTCTAATAATAAAATACCATCCATGCATTACGTCACATTTACTGTATAAGAACAAAGTCATTTAAGATATGAAAAAGGAGGTTATTACTGCGTTCACTTATCGTG
This sequence comes from Homarus americanus, assembly GCF_018991925.1. NCBI lineage: Eukaryota > Metazoa > Arthropoda > Malacostraca > Decapoda > Nephropidae > Homarus > Homarus americanus. The sequence continues at coordinate 3,235,200 of NW_024735554.1, forward strand.
GAACTGTGCGTGACGTCAGCAAGCGGTGGGTCGGCCATGTTGGAGTGAACGTGATGTGGGTGACGCTGGTGGTGGTGGTTATCATCAGGCTGGGGAAAAAACCGCACGAGTAATTGATGGAATGTTGAGGTTCAGGAGCTGCGTTCACTGTCACCTGATATATTACATAATTTGTTAACTGTGAACGCTATAGTCTTCCTTAACCCCAATACCAGCGTTCACTGTCGTCCACCGTTAACCCCAATATCAGCGTTCTGCGGTCTACCGTTAACGCGCCCGTATCAACGTTCACTGTAGTCTACGGTAACGCCAGTATCAACGTTCACTGTCGTCTACCGTTAACGCCAGTATCAACGTTCACTGAGTCCACCGTTAACGCGCCAGTATCGCGTTCACTGCGTCCACCGTTAACGCCAATACCAGCGTTACTGTAGTCCACAGGTGCGCGGTATCAACGTTCTGTCGTCCACCGTTAACGCGGTATCGACGTTCACCGCTGGTCACATTTAACGCCAGTCAACGTTCACTGTAGTCCACCGTTAACGCCGGTATCGGCGTTCACTGTCGTCTGCCACCGTTAACGCCAGTATCGGCGTTGCCTGTTTGTCTGCCGTTAACTTTATTATCGGCGTTCACTGTCGTCACCGTTAACGCCGGTATCAGCGTTCACTGCTGATCCACCTTAACGCCAGTATCAACGTTCACTATGATCACCATTAACGCCCGAATTCACACTGTAGTCCACCGTTAACGCCAATACTGGCGTTCACTGTATGATCACGGCCGCGCCAGTATCAGCGTTCTCGTCTACCGTTAACGCCAGTATCAACGTTCACTGTAGTCCATTAACGCCAGTATCAGCGTTCACTGTCGTCTACCGTTAACGCCAGTATCAGCGATTCACTGTCGTCACCCTTAACCTTTAATATGAATTCCTGTATCGTCTACCGTTAACGCCAGTATCAGCGTTCACTGTCGTCTACCGTGCTTTAATATCAGCGTTCACTGTCGTCCACCGTTAACGCCAGTATCAGCGTTCACTGTAGTCCACCGTTAACGCCAGTATCAACGTTCACTGTAGTCCACCGTTAACGCCAGTATCAGCGTTACTGTCTGTGTCTGTTAATTCGTGGTGAATGGTTGGGCACTACTGACGGAGGTGGGGCTGGTGAATAATGGTAGTGATGAATGGTTGACACTATGACGGAGGTGAGCTGGTAGTGTGGTGAGTGATGGTGAATGGTTGACACTACTGACGAGTGAGGCTGGTGAGTGTGGTGGTGATGGTGAATGGTTGGCCTGCAATGACGGAGGTGGGGCTGGTAGTGTGGTGGTGATGGTGAATGGTTGACACTACTGACGGTGAGCTGGTAGTGTGGTGGTGATGGTGAATGGTTGACACTACTGACGAGTGAGGCTTTAGTGGTAGTGTGGTGATGGTGGTGAATGTTTCTGACACTACTGACGGAGTGAGGCTGGTAGTGTGGTGAGTGATGGAGAATATAGTTGACACACTACTGACGGGTGGGCTGGTAGTGTGTGGTGGTGATGGTGAATGGTTGACACTACTGACGAAGGTGAGGCTGGTAGTGTGGTGGTGGTGGTGAATGGGTTGACACTACTGGAGGTGAGGCTGGTAGTGTGGTGGTGATGGGGAATGGTTGACACTACTGACGGACGCTGGTTATTTCGAAGTCCCCTCCCACGTGACTTGACGTCAGGTTGTTGTTTTGGTCAATAGCTGATCCGGGTAGTATCGGGGAGTTGCTATGGTGACCGGCGCCACATTTGTCAAGACAATAACAGATTTACCTGACTTATGGTAAAAAAAATACTATTATTATTATTATTATTATTATTATTGTGCTTTATTTATTATTATTATTATTATACTCATTATTATTTATTATTATTATTATTATTCTTATTGTTATTGTTATTATTATTAATATTATTGTTGTGTATTATTATTATTATTATCTATCCTTCCTAGTTTGTCTCTCACTCTTTGTGTGTGCTCTATTTCCTTTCCCATCTTTCTCTCTTCCTCCCTTCTCTCCCTCCATCTCTCTCCGTCCTTCCAATGTGCCTACCTCTCTTTGGGGCAGAGCTTCCACCTAACTTAGAATTAATTCGTGATAATAATTAAGAATTACCTCAGATAATAGGTCAAGGCTTGATTAATACACCTTCCTCTCCACCTCTCCTCCCTCTCCACCTCTCCCTCCCTCCTTTCTCTCCCCTCCCTCTCACACCCCTGCTCCTCCCTCTCCACCTCTCCCCTCACTCACCTGTCCCTCCCTCTCCCACCTCTCCCCTCCCTCTCACCCTCCTCCCTCACCTCCTCCTCTCCCACCTATCCCCTCCCTCTCACACCTCTCCCTCCTCTCCACCTCTCCCTTCCTCTCCCACCTCTCCCTCTCCCCCTCTCCTTCCTCTCACACCTCTCCCTTCTCTCTTTTCGCCTCCTACACCTCTCCCCTCCCCTCACCTCTCCCTCCCTCTCCCCTCCCCTTCCTCTCACACCCTATCCCTTCCTCTCCACCTCTCCCTCCCCTCCCACCTCTCCTCACTCCACACCTGTCCCTCCCTCTCCCCCCTCTCCCTTCCTCTCCACCTCTCCCTTCCTCCTTACACCTCTTACTCCCTTTCCTCCCCTCCTCTCTCTCCTCCCTCCTACCTCCCTCACTCACCTGTCCCTCCCTCTCCTCTCCCCTCTCCCTCTCCTCCTCTCCCCTCTCCCCTCCCTCTCCCCCTCTCCCTTCCCCTCTCCCACCTCTCCCTCCCCTCTCACACCTCTCCCTTCCTCTCCACCTCTCCCCTCCCTCTCCACACCTCTCCCTCCCTCTCCACACCCCTCTCCCTTCCTCTCACACCTCCCTCCCTCTCACACCTCTCCCCTCCCTCTCCACACCTCTCTCCCTCTCTCCACCTCTTACTCTCCACCTCTCTCTCTCCTCTCCACACCCTCTCCCTCCCTCTCCACACCTCTCCCTTCCTCTCACCTCTCCCTTCATCTCCCACCTCTCTCTCTCACTCTTCCACCTCTCCCTCCCTCTCACACCTCTCCTTCATCTCACACCTCTCCCTTACTCTCACCTCTCCTCCCTCTCACACCTCTCCTTCCTCTCCACCTCTCCTTCATCTCACACTTCTCTCACTCTCCCCACACTCTCTCTCTCTCTCCACACCACACACAGACGATTTACAGACAAACTCAGATGTTCGTATGTCTGTATCAGCAGCTCCGCATACATACATACATACATACATACATACATACACATACATACATACACAGACGTCATGGTATTATAGTGAAACCTGGATTAGTGTCACCTTAGAGTTGTGGTGGTGGTGGTAGTGGTGGTGGTAGTGGTGGTGAGGTAGTGAGTGTGCTAGGGTGATAGTGGTGTGATGGCAGTGAGGTGATAGTGATGGTGATGGCAGTGAGGTGATGAGTGGTAGTGATGGCGAGTGAGGTGATAGTGGTGGTGATGGCAGTGAGGGATAGTGGTGGTGATGGCAGTGAGGGTGATGAGTGGTGGTGATGGCAGTGAGGTGATGTAGTGGTGTGATGGCAGTGAGGTGATAGTGGTGGTGATGGCAGTGAGGTGATAGTGTGGTGATGGCAGTGAGGGTAGATGGTGTGATGGCGGTGAGGTGATTAGTGGTGTGATGGCGGTGAGGTGATGTGACAGGATGGTAATGATAATGGTGATGGTGGTGTTGATAGTGGTAGTGGTAATGTGAGGAGTGGCGGTGTTGATGATGGTGGTGTTTTAATAGTAGCAGTAAAAAAATTGATGGTAGTAGGAATGATGATGATAGTAGATGATGACCTTGAGCCTTCTTCGACATCAGGATTTTTTATCCATACTGCATGTCACCATAACTCAGCTCTCGATGCTGACACAGGAGGAACGAGAACGACAAGATAAGAATACGGGAGAGAATTCAGAACGTTGATCAAGGCAGCTTCACTCTAGTGTTCCCCAACCTCTGGTGGGATGGGACCAAGTGCAAGATGCTCTACGCCAGACCCGCGGAGGTGATCTCCGGACAGAAGCAGCAGCCTAAAGTTATGTTACAGCCTGGATGAGATGTCGACTGTCCTTCTCTCTCCTTAGGTCGGCTTTACTTTGCCTCAGGGAACGAGAACATCGGTCCCAGTTGGAATATTGACTATGAGGCAACAACAGTCACTGAATGCCGCATAGATCTGCGGCTCAACTAACTCAACACAGCTAGGGCAGCTACTGTTGTATTAGGATATTTAATATTAAGGTAATAAAATGGCGAAGGTATGGCTATTAGGGAAGATAGAGGCCAATAAAAAATAAAAGTAGTATTAGTATTAGTAGTAGAAGGGTAGTTAGTAGTAGTCGTAGTAGTAGTAACAGTTAGGGGACACATCATCTTGTTACTGCTGGCCGGATTGTCATTATACGACTCATTAACACAGTTAGCCAACACCATCTCCACAGTATGTGAGGAGGCTGAGTAAACCCTCCTCCCTCAGTTGTTACCCCTCCCTTCCTCCTCCCTTCCTCCAGTTGTTACCCCTCCTTCTCTCTCTCTCTCCTTTCTCCCTCCAGTTGTTACCCCTTCCTTCCTCTCTCCTCCCTAACTCCCTCCTCCCTCCCCTCCAGTTGTTACCGCTCCCTTCCTCTCTCTCCTCCCTTTCTCCTCCAGTTGTTACCCCTCCCTTCCTCTCTCTCCTCTCTCCCCTCCCTCCAGTTGTTACCCCTCCCCCTCTCCTCCCTAACTCCCTCCTCCCTCCCCTCCAGTTGTTACCCCTCCTTCCTCTCTCTCCTCCCTTTCTCCCTCCAGTTGTTACCCTCCCTTCCCTCTCTCCTCCCTTTCTCCCCTCCAGTTGTTACCCCCTCCCTTCCTCTCTCTCCTCCTCCCTTCCTCCAGTTGTTACCCCTCCCTTGCCCTCTCCTCCCTCACTCCCCTCCAGTTGTTACCCCTCCCTTGCCCTCTCCTCCCTCCTCCCCTCCAGTTATTCCCTTCCTCTCTCCTCCCCTCCCCTCCAGTTGTTACCCCTCCTTCCTCCTCCCCTTCCTCCAGTTGTTACCCTCCCTTCCTCTCTCTCCTCCCTTTCTCCCCTCCAGTTGTTACCCCTTCCTTCCCTCTCTCCTCACTCCTCCTCCCCTCCCCTCCAGTTGTTCCCCTCCTTCCCTCTCTCTCCTCCTTTCTCCCCTCCAGTTGTTACCCTCCTTCCTCTCTCTCCTCTCTCCCTCCCTCCAGTTATTCCCTCCTTGCCTCTCCTCCTAACTCCCCTCCTCCCTCCCTCCAGTTGTTACCCCTCCCCTTCCTCTCTCTCCTCCCTTTCTCCCTCCAGTGTACCCCTCCCTTCCTCTCTCTCTCCCTTTCTCCCTCCAGTTGTGCCCTCCCTTCCTCTCTCTCCTCCCTCCCTTCCTCCAGTTGTTACCCCTCCCCTTGCCCTCTCCCCCCCTCACTCCCTCCAGTTGTTACCCCTTCCCTCTCTCTCCTCCTCCCTCCTCCAGTTGTTACCCCTCCCTTGCCTCTCCTCCCCTCACTCCCTCCAGTTGTTACCTTCCTCTCTCTCCTCCCTCCCTCCCCTCCAATTGTTACCCCCCTCCCCTCTCTCTCCTCCCCTTTCTCCCTCCAATTTGTTACCCCTTCCTTCCTCTCTCCTCCCTAACTCCTCCTCCCTCCCCACTGTTAGCCCTCCCCTTCCTCTCTCTCCTCCCCTTTCTCCTCCAGTTGTTACCCCTCCTTCCTCTCTCTCCTCTCTCCCTCCCCTCCAGTTGTACCCCTCCCTTGCCCTCTCCTACCCTAACTCCCCCTCCCTCCCTCCAGTTTTTACCCCTCCCTTCCTCTCTCTCTCCTCCCCTTTCTCCCTCCAGTTGTTACCCCTCCCTTCCCTCTCTCCTCCTTTCTCCCTCCAGTTTTACCTCCTCCCTCTCTCTCCTCCCTCCCTTCCTCGTTGTTACCCCTCCCTTGCCCTCTCCTCCCTCCTCCCTCCAGTTGTTACCCCTCCCCCTCTCCTCCCTCCACCCCTCCAGTTGTTACCCCTTCCTCTCTCCTCCCTCCCCCTCCAGTTGTTACCTCCCTTCCTCCCTCTCCCCTTCCTCCCAGTTGTTACCCCTCCCTTCCTCTCTCTCCTCCCTTTCTCCCTCCAGTTGTTACCCCTTCCTTCCCTCTCTCCTCCCTAACTCCCCTCCTCCCCTCCCTCCAGTTGTTACCCCTCCCTTCCTCTCTCTCCTCCCCTTTCTCCCCTCCAGTTGTTACCCTCCCTTCCCTCCCTCTCTCCTCTCCCCTCCCTCCAGTTGTTACCCCTCCCTTGCCCTCTCCTCCCTAACTCCCTCCTCCCCTCCCTCCAGTTGTTACCCCTCCTTCCTCTCTCTCCTCCCTTTCTCCCTCCAGTTGTTACCTCCCTTCCTCTCTCCTCCTCCCTTTCTCCCTCAGTTGTTACCCCTCGCCCTCTCTCCTCCCCCTCCCCTTCCTCCAGTTGTTACCCCTCCCTTGCCCTCTCCTCCTACTCCTCCAGTTGTTACCCCCTTCCTCTCTCTCCTCCCCTCCCTCCCTCCAGTTGTCACCCCTCCCTTGCCCTCTCTCCCCTCCTCCCTCCAGTTGTTACCTTCTCTCTTCTCCCCTCCCTCCCTCCAGTTGTTCCCTCCTTCCCTCTCTCCTCCCCTCCCTCCCTCCAGTTGTTCCCTCCCTTCCTCTCTCTCCTCCCTCCCTTCCTCCCAGTTGTTACCCTCCTTCCTCTCTCTCCTCCCCTCCCTCCCTCCAGTTGTTACCCCTTCCTCTCTCTCCTCCCTCCCTCCCCTCCAGTTGTTACCCCTCCCTTCCTCTCCTCCTCCCTTCCTCCAGTTGTACCTCCTTCCTCTCTCTCCTCCCCTCCCTCCCCTCCAGTTGTTACCCCTTCCTCTCTCTCCCTCCCTCCCTCAGTTGTTACCCCTCCCTTCCTCTCTCTCCTCCTCCCTCCCTCCAGTTGTTACCTTCTCTCTCTCCTCCTCCCCCCTCCAGTTCCCCCTTCCTCTCTCTCCTCCCTCCCCTTCCTCAGTTTTTACCTCCCTTCCTCTCTCCCTCCAGTTGTTACCCTTCCTCTCTCTCCTCCTCCCTTCCTCAGTTATTACCCCCTCCCTTCCCTCTCTCTCCTCCCTCCCCTTCCTCCAGTGTTACCTCCCTTCCTCTCTCTCCTCCCTCCCTTCCTCCAGTTGTTACCCCTCCCCTTCCTCTCTCTCTCCCTCCCTTCCTCCAGTTGTTACCCCTTCCTCTCTCTCCTCCCCTCCTTCCTCCCAGTTGTTACCCTCCCTTCCTCTCTCTCCTCCCTCCCCTTCCTCCAGTTGTTACCTTCCTCTCTCCTCCCTCCAGTTGTTACCCCTTCCTCTCTCTCCCTCCCTTCCTCCAGTTGTTGCCTCCTTGCCCTCTCTCCTCCCTCCCTTCCTCCAGTTGTTACCCCTCCCTTCCTCTCTCTCCTCCCTTTCTCCCTCTTGTTCCTCCCCTTCCTCTCTCTCCCCTCCCTCAGTTGTTGCCCCTCCCCTCTCTCCTCCCTTTCTCCCTCATTGTACCCCTCCCTTGCCCTCTCTCCCTCCCTCCCCTTCCTCCAGTTGTACCCCTCCTTCCTCTCTCCTCCCCTTCCTCCAGTTGTTACCCCTCCCTTCCTCTCTCTCCTCCTTCTCCCTCCAGTTGTTACCCCTCCCTCTCCTCTCTCCTCCCTCCTTCCTCCAGTTGTTACCCCTCCTTCTCTCTCTCCTCCCCTTCTCCCTCAGTTGTTGCCCTCCCTTGCCTCTCCTCCCTCCCTTCCTCCAGTTGTTACCCCTCCTTCCTCTCTCTCCTCCCTTTCTCCCTCCAGTTGTTACCCCTCCTTCCTCTCTCTCTCCTTTCTCCCTCAGTTGTTACCCCTCCCTTCCTCTCTCTCCTCCCCTCCCTCCAGTTGTTACCCCTCCTTCCCTCCCTCCCTTCCACTCCAGTTGTTACCCCTCCTTCCTCTCTCTCCTCCCTTTCTCCCTCCAGTTGTTACCCCTCCGCCCTCTCTCTCCTCCTCCCTTCCTCCAGTTGTTACCCCTCCTTCCTCTCTCCTCCCTTCCTCCAGTTGTTACCCCTCCCTTGCTCAATTAAGTTACCTTCTCCTCCAATTTGTACCTTCCTCTCTCTCCCCTTCCTCCCTCAGTCGTTACCCCTTCCATCAGTCCCTTCCTCCACTAAGCTGCTTCATCACTCCAGTAAGTTAACTTCCCCCTTCCTCCAGGTAGTGGGCGGCAGTGGCAACGGCTGGGTGGCAGGGGCAACGAAGGCAACAGCAATAGTATTGGCAGCCTGATAAGTGGTTCATTAGTGGTCGTTTAATTACACGAAGCAACTATCGGCGTGTGGCCGCCAGCGTGTGTTTGAGAAGTCGCCTCATAAAGAAATCATTCCGCTCAGCTGACGTATGAGGAATGAATCCAGGGCGGGGCTCTCCGGTGTAATAAACAGCTCTCGTTAGCCGCCATTCACAATTTTCCGTTCAAAGACGCACAATTACGTGGGCACGACCGCCCTCAGCCTCAATTATAGCGTGATCAGCTCGGATCCCTCTATAAAATTTGAGTTTTGTGGCAGCATATTGAATGAAAACACCCGGGCTTCCTCCACCCTCATCTGCTTGCTTACCACCATGGTTAGTGTCCCGCAATCCACAGCCCGCCATTGATTCGCCTCAGCCAATGAACGCGTGGCTCGCTCACTACTGCCGCCCGGGGGCGTCACCCTCTAGTGTCGTATTTATCGCTCAAAAGTCACAGTGTTTGGGTAAGTTATCATCTACCGTCTTGTTAATGTATCTAAAACTATTAACCTTTACTCTAAATAAGCATTAGAGTTTATACACCTAATAGTAGAGAACTGTTGTATCCATAACATTTACATTTGGCACAAAACTGCATTATGTGGAAAGACAGAGAAACTAAGATTTCAAGGAGTTTATGAAATAGTGAAAATCTTCTTAGGAACTGGGAGAGGGATATCGAGGGGAGCACTTACTAATATGGCATCATTTTCTGCGCCAATTTGCTCACAATTTGAATAGAAATTAAGTGTTTACGCACCCGCATCAAAATCTTTTGGTCTCTTACGTCACCACTTTGGCTGAGCCAATGAGAGGACGCCTAAACCCAGAGCCCCACCAATCAGCAGCCACTACGGCTGAAAAAGAAATTGCGGTAATATACATTGAATTGTTGGTGTTATCGCCGACATTTGACGTTAAGTTGATATTGGGATGTGTAAACAAGGCGGGCGGGCTGACAAACCTCGCCACACCTCCCGTAACACACCACCTCAGCCACACCACTCAGTACACCGCCTGCTGACTCACATGGCGCCCGTCGCTCACTGATTATAATACTCTGGTTAATGGTCGTAATTACCGGAAACTCACTAAATGGAGGAAGAGTTTGCTGAAGACACCAGACCGTCAGTGTGCGGGTAGCTGGAGCCGCCCAGCACCACCAGTAGTAGAGACAACACGTGGGTAACACCCTGTGATGACCTGATATACCCAGCTGTTCGTAGGTCCACACCCAAGGATTCACCCAGTGTACAGCGACAAGGTGTAGTGAAACCTCGGCTGGGTGTAACACAATGACCTACCTCGTGTGTAGGTGTGTTAAGAGTGTATTTAAGGTGGCTAGTATAGGTGTGTAGCTCGGGGAAAAAAGAAAAAAAAACACTTCTTCGGCGATGGTTTGTGAGTTGTGAGTTCGTTCAGCTCATAAACACGTCCAAACACAGCCGGTCTCTCACAATTATTAACTCAAAGGACCACCATGGTTTTGTGAGTTCGTAATGTCCCGCTCTGGCCAGAAACATTAAGAGAGTGACAGACACAGACACTCAAAGACAGCCGCCAGACAGTCAGGATGAGCGGCGGTAACCAAAGTCGTTTCTAATCCGTGACCTCCTCGGGGACGTGCTAGGGAGGTCGGCCGGGCCTCGCCTCGCCCAGGAGAGGAGGTGCTTGTTAGGTTTAGTCCCACCTCCTCCTGCTGGTGACTCCTCGCCCTCACATATCACCTCCTCTTCCTCTCCCTCGTCGTCCGCCATACGCCTCGCCAACCACAACCACGACGACGCCAATGAGGACCCCAGCACGACCACTCCCCCTGCCTCCCCCCATCACCACCACGACACTCACGACTGACCATGGTTAGTTGTCTCTATTATTATTATTATTATTATTATTATTATTATTAATATTGTTGTTATTATTATTATTATTATTATTATTATTATTATTATTGTTATTATTATTATTATTATTATTATTGTTATTATTATTATTATGCGGCCTATACAGAATTAAAATCATTGCTGTTATATTTGGATAAACAAATAATAATAATAATAATAATAATAATAATAATAATAATAATTGATAAAAATATCATTAATACGTAGGCTTGTTGTTATCATTAATATTGTATAGTTTATTATTTTGTGACTTTAATACTGATTTTACCAGTAGCATTTTTATAATACGTATTATTGTTATTACATTATTATTATTATTATTATTACATCCGAGTCAGCCGGAAAACTGACCCATTCTGCTGACGTCTGTCAGGCAGTTGAAATAATTACAGCAGCAAAATTGTCTTATTTTATCTATATACAGACAGAACTATTAACGCTCCTCTACTACTGCTACTATTTATACCGCTACTACTATATACCGCTACGGATACTACTACTACCTTTACTATTATTACTACTATTACTACAACTAGTTATAATAATTACTAATACCGCTACTAATTCTACTATTATTACTACCGTACTAATAATACCATACTACTACTATTACTATTAATAATAATAGTACCGTTGCAACTAATACTGCTACGAGACAATTTCTACAACTGCTACCACTACTACTACTAATACTAATACTACTCCTACAACTTTTTATTAACGAAGCCTCCAGCCTCCCCAATAGCCACCTTCCTACCATTTTATTACCTTAATATTAAATATCCATAACAGTAGCTGCCCTAGCTGTGTTGAGTTAGTTGAGCCGCAGATCTATGCGGCATTCAGTGACTGTTGCCTCATAGTCAATATCTGCAACTGGGACCGATGTTCTCGTTCCCTGAGGCAGAAAAAGCAGACCTTGGGAGAGAGAGAAGGACAGTCGACATCTCATCCAGGCTGTAACATAACTGGGCTGCTGCTTCTGTCTGGAATCACCTCCACGAGTCTGGCGTAGAAGCATCTTGCGCTTGGTCCCATCAACAGAGGTTGTGAACACTAGGAGTGAAGCTGCCTTGATCAACGTTCTGATTCTCTCCCCTATTCCCTTATCTTGTCGTTCTCGTTCCTCCTGTGTGCAGCATCGAAACTAAGTTACGGTGACATGCGGCCATGGGATTAAAAATCCTCTTGTCGAAGAAGGCTCTCTGTCCCCGCGTCCAGAATCCTCGAGCACTGACGTCAACACGGGCTTCGTTGGATGTGTTTGAAGTCCTATGTTGGAAATTCTCACCGTCCAATGGAAGGAGGTCAGTTCTACCCTGACATCACGAGATTTCCTTCAACATATTTACTGTGAGATCCTTACCTCGTCATGCCTCATGCATATAAGCCCCCTTCTTGCAGACCATGGCGTGATCGACGTCATAGGTAGAGCCACACACACGCATTGGGAGGGCAAACCTTCTACTAGCCAAGCCGTACCTTAGAGCAATGGCATTTGTAAATTCTTGTTTATTAAGACTGAAACCATTTGCCCTTAGTAACGTAGTTAACCAGTTCGAGGCGCCCACCCCCTGCGGTACAGCTACTTTTTTTTTCAAATTCTTTGGTACTTGCAGCATCAGTTGCTGCAACTACTGCTATTCTACCACCATCATACTCAAGGTACCATCTCATACATTTATGAGGGTAATAAAATTAATCTCTGCATAATAATTATCATCCTACCGGCAAATATAATTCCACAGTGACATAATTGTTATAGAGAAGATTACAACGATTGGACTTACGATAAGATGAGGCATACACAAATTACAATACAATAGAGTACAATACTATTTGATTTGGTCATATACATTTTACCCATCTCCTATTAGACTAAATATCTATGGCCTTGTTCAGCAATTTTTAACTGCATAACGAATTTTATCTCTACAACAATTTTAACTGTATAATGAATTTTACCTCTTTAACAAATTTTATCTCTACAACGAATTTTAACTGTATAAAACTTTAAATTTGTATAACGAATTTTAAATATAATGAACTAGCACTATAATGAATTTTAACACTATAACAAAATTAACCGTATAACGAACTATTGAGACAAAACCTGAACAAAGGCGCTCAGAAAATATTTGACAGAATTAATTCCCTGGATAAAATTGCTTCATAAAAAGAAAATACAAAAATTTATTCAGATATACAATTCTATATATAAAAAACTATACCCATTATATATTCAAATATTACTGAAGACCTAAACATACGGGTAATTTGTGATGTAAAAACAGTGTTGACAAAATAATGTATAACCGTTGTGTTTACGGTGTCGCCTCTGAGCTGGACACAATCGTCTGGCGTTACGGGTTAAGTGTGCACTGTATTCTAGATCAATTATATACATTTTTATATACATTTCAATTCGTGTATACATTTATTATATATAAATTCACAGGCTATAGATATTTTTTCTCCAGGGAAATTTTGGCTTTATATACTACGCTTCTATATAAATTCAAATGTTTTATGAAGGTGCAGTATTATATAAATTTGCTTGGCTTCATTTGAGATGTTGAATATAAATAAATATTCTCCCATGTGTAAAAATCAATATAAATTTTCGAGTTATATTAAAATTATATATAAATTTTAAGGCATTATATACAAATCATATAAATTGTCAAGATTTCTATAGGCCTATGAGTTTTCAGTAATAGTTTTTATGTTACAGGGAATCTATGTAACTCGGGATTATTAGGTGAAATCCCAAATCAATGTGGTGAAAGATCTTAGTAAATAAAGTACACACACACACACACACACACACACACAAAAATTATAATGGTTGCCCTCGTGTAACAAGGATGGCAAGCCCTAGGGCCACCTAGTGAATTTGTTTAAGGTGTAGAAGCAAGTCGATTAACACCCAGGTTCCCAATGACTGCTGGGTAGACAGAGGCAAATGGCGTAAAGAAATTTGCCCCTATAGATTCACTCTGCCTGGGGATCGAACCCGGGTCCACTCGCTTGAGAGGCGAGCATGCTGATCAATACACCACAAGTCGCTATACACATACTTACACACACACACATAATACACACACGCACATAATACACACACACACACACATAATACACACACAGCACATAATACACACACACACGCACATAATACACACACACACACACATACACACACACGCACATATACACACACACGCACATAATACACACACACACACATAATACACACACGCACATAATACACACACACGCACATAATACACACACACACATACACACACACACACACACACACACACACTGGTAATTAAAAAACTAACTCATTACCTTTAGCCACTATAAACAGACCTAAAGCAAGATAATTAGCCACAGTCAGGACCAGTTGTCCAGGTCGAAAAGCGCTTACTCTCTCTCTCTCCAAAAATCACGTATCCTTCATTAAAATCAACCCAGACTCATTGATATTAATTAATAAAATATAAAATTACTATAATCCAACGTCGCTAGATCCCGTCAAATTAATCCAGGAATCTTTGAATTAATTTATCACCACAAAAATAAATCCATTAACATTAATTAATTTACTTCACTAAATAAATCTCTAAAATTCAACAAAGTCGCTAACATTAATTATTTTACCGTAAAAAGCGCTAAACATAATCCAAAATAATAAAAATCGCTCATATCAATCCCAAAAAATCGCGTAAAAATAACATCTTCATAAAAATCGCCAAAAAATTAACCCAAGTTGCTTCCAATAATTAGTACAAAATTTAAAATCGTTAGGATTATATAACAGATTAGATTAATAATCAGCCGAAACACAGCTAAAAGTCGCTAAAAATCAACCTAGTCGCTTAAATATATTGCATCCTAAAAATCGTTATGTACTAAAACCGATCCCTAAAATCGCTTAAATTATATAACGTCATTGTGCACGTCGATAAATTAGCTAAAATTCACCCAATCGTTGCTGACGGAAGGTAAATTCCGCTAGATTGAGCAACACTTCTTCCGACCAAGATAATTAGTCATCGTACTCAGGATTTAAGCCAAGTTACTTAACAGGTTAATTCAATGTGTCTGGAAGAAGGGTAAACACACACATACACACACACACACACAAACACACCACACACCACACACACAAATAAACACGTGTGAGGGAGGTATAATCATTTTAGCCTAACGAGGCTTGTTGTCCAGTCCGGCTCATCATACCCCTCGTTACTGTGTGTGCATTCTGACCCTCCCCCAGGCCCCCCACATTTACATATTACACCCCCCACCCCTTGAGGCTGGCGTATATTTGTTCCTATTACCTATATCATTTACGATTATACGCCCTTCTCTCCTCCTCTCCTTCCATCATCTCTCTCTCTCCTCCTATTCTCCCCCTCCTTCCTTTCCTCCCATCCCTCCTCCTCTCTTTCTCCCTCCTTCCTGTACCCTCCCTTCCTCCTCCTTTATTCCCTCCTTCCTTTCACCCAACTCTTATTTTATTTTGTATGCTCTATAAACAAACAGGCACAACTCGACAGCAATATACCCAATAAACTTCATCCAACAGTAAATGTATATACTTACATTCAGTACACATCCGTCTTACCACTTAAGTGTTCTGTCACAAGGAGAAAGTCAAATACCTAGCCTTTACCGAGACCATTAGAGCAAGGAAGAGTTAACTACCCGTGACAGACGTGAAGATTAACTTTAAATGTTCCTCAGAGACATGGTTTTGCGTTGTCAATGTCTTCACGGCACAAACCTCTTTCCGAGTAAAGTGCTGCCATAACCTCTTCCCGCGTATGCACTTTACACCTTTGCCTGTGTAAAGTGATGCTATTACATCTTCCCGTGTAAGTGTTACTATAACTCTGCTCTTCCATCAATTTCCCGCCAAAACGTTGTTGTTCGAGTAGTTTCCCGTCAAATCTTTTGTATGTTCATTTACTACTAAACCGCATTGTCTTCTCCACTAATTTTGTTCTCATATTTCGCCAAAATTTTGATAGATGAATTTTCACTAAAGATTGGTGGATAATTTTCCCACCGAAAACCTTAACGTTAATTTTCCTACTCAAACATTATTAGACGGTATTTCCACCCAAATTGTATGCTTGGTTATATTATACATCAAAAACTTCGATATATTATTTCCCGTTATTACCTCCAACGACTTGCTTTTGATTTTTCCCGCTAAATCACTTTCTCGCCAAAACTTTGTGTTGTGTGGTGTTCCAGCTAAAATTTTGTGTTCCTTGGAGTTACTTAGTCTTGTGTAGTTCCCGCTAAAATATGAACTCAATTATTTTCTCGTAAAAAAATTTGTTTTGTATAATATTCCCGCTAAAATGGCATATAATTTTCCCCACCAACTGCATGTGTTGTTAGGTATTCCGCCAAAAAATTAATCTACATCATTTTCCCGCCAAATCTTTGTATTTTTTTGCGGTATTTCTGCCAAAACTTTACGCTAGAATACTTTCCCGCTGAAAATATTTTGGTGCTCCAGGCGAGACTTTTCCTTGGATTATTTTCCTGCTAAATCCTTGTACTGTGGTGAAGTTCCCGCCAAAACCTTCATTTCCGCGGCTAATGACGACAGACAGACACTCTTCCCCCTTCTGACTTGTTCCTAACTCTTTAATTATGAGGACTTAACCCTTAAACACACATCTTATCTCTTTCCCACAAACCCCATCCGTCCCTCCCCTCCACTATCCCACATCCCTCTCTCTCACTCTTCCCATTCATCCCTCCATCCAATACCATCCTCCTCCCTCCATCCCCTACTATCCACTCCCACCCGCCTCCCATCCCTCCCTCCATCCCTACTACCAACTCCCACCTCCCTCCCCTCACACGTTAACAGTCAGGTATTATCATTAAACATGTTTTTGTCGCCCGAGCTACTCATTACTCGGCGCTTGTCAGTGTTCATGCTGGCCGCGCCTCTACACTCACCCCTGTAATCTTGGCCAGGTTGCCAGGCTCCAGCTAGTGCACCGACTCACCCTATAGGGTCTGTCTCACCCTAGGTCTGCTCTCACCCTAGGTCTGCCTCACCCTAGGTCTGTCTCACCCTTGGTCTTGCCCTCACCTCAGGTCTTGCCCACCTTATAGGTCTTGCTCATTCTAGGTCCTGCCAAACTGTGGAATGCCTGCCTTCTGTGTTTCCATACTTATACAATCTGTCACTTTAAAAGCTGGTTTTCCGGCATCTGCGTGGTGTAGATTAACACAGTATAACCTTTTTTCTTCTCTATTTTAAATTTCTTTCTGTTTTTATTTTCGCCCCCAGGCCTCTGTTGAGGGTCGTTTGACCTGTGTCCGGGTGGGCTAATTCCTGTAAAAAAGTCTTGCCTCACCCCATACGTCTTGCCTCACCCCCATACGTCTTGCCTCACCCTATACGTCTTGCCTCACCCTATACGTTTGCCTCACCCTATACGTTTTGCTCTCACCTACACGTCTTGCCTCACCCCATACGTCTTGCCTCATTTACATACGTCTTGCCTCAACCTATACGTCTGCCTCACCCTATACGTTTTGGCCCTCACCCCATACTGCTCTTGCCTCACCCCATACACCTCACCCCATACGTCTTGGCCTCACCCTATACGTCTTGCCTCACCCCATATTGCCTTGCTCACCCTATACGTCTTGCCTCACCCATACGTCTTGCTCACCACATGTCTTCTCACCCAATTTAAATCATCGCTGTACACAAAATCCTGTGCATTAGCCTTCAATTAATTTGTTTTTCAGTTAATTTTTTATTACTCTAATTACACACACACACATATTATTATTATTATTATTATCGTGTTAGTATTAAAATTTATGTGTAATATACATGTGTGTGTGTGTAGTGTGTGTGTGTGTGTGTGTGTGTGTGTGTGTGTGTGTGTGTGTGTGTGTGTAGGTGTGTGTGTGTGTGTGTGTGTGTGTGTGTGTGTGTGTGTGTGTGTGTGTGTGTGTGTGTGTGTGTGTGTGTGTGTGTGTGTGTGTGTGTGTGTGTGTGTGTGTGTGTGTGTGTGTGTGTGTGTGTGTGTGTGTGTGTGTGTGTGTGTGTGTGTGTGTGTGTGTGTGTGTGTGTGTGTGTGTGTGTGTGTGTGTGTGTGTGTGTGTGTGTGTGTGTGTGTGTGTGTGTGTGTGTGTGTGTGTGTGTGTGTGTGTGTGTGTGTGTGTGTGTGTGTGTGTGTGTGTGTGTGTGTGTGTGTGTGTGTGTGTGTGTGTGTAGTGTGTGTGTGTGTGTGTGTGTGTGTGTGTGTGTGTGTGTGTGTGTGTGTTTCTAAACATTCTCCCACACCTCCTTCCTCTCACAGCCTCCCTCTCCCACTCTCTTCCTCCCTCCTTCCACTTCTTCCTCATCACCTTCCTCCTTCAATCTCCTCCTCTCCTCTCTCATCTCCCTCCTCTCCTTTCACCCTCTTACTTTCACCCTTTCATGACCTCACTCCATCTCCTCACTCCCTCTCACCCCCTCTCCTCATCACTGAAGTCTACACTACCATCGTCCCTTACTGAGACCCAATTTACCATTCATATGTTGATGTGTGTGTGTGTGTGTGTGTGTGTGTGTGTGTGTGTGTGTGTGTGTGTGTGTGTGTGTGTGTGTGTGTGTGTGTGTGTGTGAATCACTAGTCAGAGGAGGAAGAAGAGGAGCAATAACGACAAAAAAGGAGGGGAAGAGAAAGGAGGAGGAAGAGGAGGAGAGGGAAAGGAAGAGGCGGAGAAGGCGAGAAGAAGGAGGAAAGAACGCAGTGGTGGAGAAGGAAGAGGAGGGAAAGAGGCGGGAGGAGGAAGAGGGAAGGGGGAGGAAGAGAGAGGAGGAGGAGGCGGGGGAGGAGAAGGAGGGGAGGGAGGAGGAGGGAGGAAGGAGCAGAATTAATGAGTAAAAACACGTAAAGGGGAGAGAGGTAAAGAGGGGTGACAAAGGCAGAGTTGAGGGGACTGTCAACAAAGTGGAGGCTGAGGGACATAATTGATGGATTGTGGAGGGAGGGAGGAGGGAGGGAGAAGACGGAGGAGGGAAGAAGTGAGAGAAGGATTAAAGAGAGGAGGGAGGAGGGAGGATGATGGGGAAGAATTATAATAAAAGATCCACAAGGAAGGAAAGAAGGATGGAGAGAAGAAGAGAAGGAGGGAAGAAGGAGAAAGGAGAAGGAAGAAGGAGGAAGAAAAGAGGTATAACGATGAGGAGAGGAATAATCTTGATAAAAGTAGAACGAAGGAGAAAAGAAAGATTGAGAAAAGCTACATCGAGGAAACTGAATAAAACGGAGAATAGGCGAGGAACGAGAGGTGTAGGTGGGAGGCTGGGGTGGCAGAGGTGAGGCACGGGGAGGGGTGCACAGGGGGGAGGGGAGCTCAAGGGGAGGGGTAGACACGGGGGAGGGGGGAGGCACAGGGGGAGGGGTGACACAGGAGAGGGGGAGGGGAGGGGTGAGACAGGGAGGGGTGAGGGGTGAGGCACAGGGAGGGGAGGGAGGGGAGGAAGGGGTGAGGCACAGGAGGTGGAGGCACAGGGGAGGGGTGAGACACAGGAGGGGTGGGAGGCACAGGAGGTGAGGCATCAGGGGAGGGGTGGGGGCAGAGTGCAGGGCTGGTAGGGGAGACACGGGAGGGGGTGAGGCACAGGAGGAGGGGGGGGCATGGAGGGTAAGAGGCAGGGGAGGGGTGGAAAACAGGGAGGGGGTGAGACACAGGGGGAGGGGGGAGGCACAGGGGGAGGGGCAGGAGGCATAAGGGGTGAGACACGGGGAGGGTGTACAGGGGAGGGGACACAGAAGGTGAGGCATAAAAGGGTGAGACGGAGGAGGTGTGGGAGGTGAGAGGCCAGGAAAGTAAACTCTGATATATCGATGGTTTAAAGCGTGTAGCTGAACACTTAAGAACATAATGGCGCCTCCACACTTCTAAACGCTTCTTCTGTTCATTTATATCATTAAGTAAACGTCATATAAATCACAGAGGGTCCAGTATAACAGTGTATCACACAAACAATGGTAAACAGGATGTGGATTGGACCCGGGTTAGTCTTGGTCGTTACAAGCATTTCCACTGCGTCC
This sequence comes from Homarus americanus, assembly GCF_018991925.1. NCBI lineage: Eukaryota > Metazoa > Arthropoda > Malacostraca > Decapoda > Nephropidae > Homarus > Homarus americanus. The sequence continues at coordinate 3,254,513 of NW_024735554.1, forward strand.
TTAACCATAAGCAGGAAGTGACGTACGTTGGTCTTGTGGAGGATTATGCCAGAGCGCTGGAAGAAATGACGTAGCATAAAAAAAAAAATGTAAATGCAGTATATTGTGAGGATTGGAGGAGGAGGGAGGAGGGTCGCACGCTCCCTCATTGTTTCCTCCCAGCGTGCTTAGTGACACAATGGCGCGCGTGCTGCTCACGCCTCACTGGCCCGAAGTGAGTTCTGGTGCACCAAAGTTTAAACCTGCGGAAAATAGGATAATAAATTACAATGGGTCATTGCGCCTGCAGGATGCGCACACGGGCCTGGCCTGAGCTGACTGGTGTTGAGAGTCTAACTTCCCCGCTATTCACTACCTCTTCCCTCCCTCCCACCTCTCAAACCTCCGCCTCCACCTCACCCCTCCCACCAAACCAGGACCTTCCACTTTCAAACCACACACCCCACAAACCTCACGCACCTTCCACTCTCAAACCTCACACCCTCACCAAACTCACGGACCTTCACTCTCGCAACCACTTTCACAAACTGACCTTCCCACCTCTCAAACCTCACGAACCTTCATTGAATCCCACTCTCAAACCTCACGACTTCCTCACCCTCTCAAATCGCACTTCAAACTCCGCACCTCCTCCCAAACTATCAAACCTCTCCCAACACCCTCCCACCTCAAACCATGAACCTCTCACCTCAAATCAATCAAAAACCCCTCCAACCCCCCCACCCACCCTTTGGAAATGAGAGAAAAAATCTTGAGGGATAAATAATAACATAGTTCTTCCTCTGACGTAAAAAACCTAAAAGTCTTTTGAAAAAGAGAGAGAGAGAGAGAGAGAGAAATAAAAGGTGTACAATCTGAGGATAAAGTGAAGAAATATACTGTAAGTTTAATAACATGAAATAAAATAACATAATGAAATACAGAACAATAACACGATGAACACAACAACAAGATGAACAAAAACAATAACACGTGAAGAACAATAACACGATGAACAGCAGAACAATAACACGATGAACAGAACAAGCAACAATAAACAGAACAATAAAACGTGAACAGTACATATGAAAAACTCAAACATTAACACGATAAACAAGAGAACAATAACGATAAAAGAGGAAAAACAAACACAGAACAGCAGAAAAATAAACACGCTGAACAAAAAACAATACTATGAAAAAACAGAACAATCGAAAAGATGAACCCACAGAAAAAATAAGAAGTAATAAAATAAAAGAACAACAAAAAATGAAAAAAATAGAATACAGAAAACAATGAAAAAACAACCGAAACAATGACAAGATGAACAAAAAACAAAAAACAATGAACACACAAGGTGAAGGCCTATAAAGCCATGTATAACAACAGAACAAGAGAGAGAGAGAGAGAGAGAGGAGAGAGAGAGAGAGAGAGAGAGAGAGAGAGAGAGAGAGAAACCAGACTGGCGGGTTATAAGTCTTTCTGCATCACTGGACCTTCAATACGGCTTAGTCAAAGAGAAAAGAAGAAGGCAGTGTTGGTAGAGAGAGAGGAGGAGCCACAAAAGGGAGGTGGTGTCTGACGGTGCGGTGAGAGAGGGAGAGGGAGGGAACAAGACAGAGGGAGGGAGAGAAAATACGGTGTTGGTGAGAGAAAGAGAGGGAGAACACACGGTGTTGTAGAGAGAGAGAGAGAGAGAGAGAACACGTGGTAAAGGTAGGAGAGAGAGAGGGAGAGACACAAAGCCAGAGAGGGAGAGGCCATGGTGTTGGTGAGAGAGAGAGAGGAGAGAACACGGTGTTGGTGAGAGAGATAAAGTAGAAACACGGTACAGGAGAGAGAGAGGGAGGGAGAGAACATTTAAAGTTGGTAGAGGGAGGGAGAGAAATAGGTGTTAGTAGAGAGAGAGAGAGAGGAAGAAAGCTGGGTGAGAGAGAGAGAGAGGAAACAGGTGTTGCAGAGCGCCCTCCCTGGCTGAACACCACTTCAAGGACCACAACTCTCTACGGGACAAGTGAGGTTTCCTCTGGGAGGACCCATCTAACATCAGTGTTGATGGACAGAGACACACAGAGAGATATAATGTGCCAAGCAATACGTAACTGAACGAAGTGATAACA